>NC_040033.1:21355303-21415293 GCF_000972845.2 Larimichthys crocea | reverse complement strand
TACAAACATCCTCACTCTGATGGTTGTTTTAGGACCCTGATAGATGATTGTGTTGGATACTTTAACAGTTGAGAAGAAATATGAAGACTGCAGTGCTGGTTTTGTCATCACAATGGTTTGTGCCAGAAGATGCAGAGTGATGAGTGATGGAAGGCCACAGAGAGCAATAAGAGCAGAGAATGTCTTAATTTCGCTCTAAACCTTTAACTTAACTTTATACCAAAGCCAGTGAAAAATACCTCTGTATCTTTGTTTTGTGATAAATGTGATATCTGGAGACTAAACCACGAAGAAAAGGAAGTGGTCCTGAAGATGTGAATGTGACTACCAGGAGAGGGAGAGAGGAGGGATACCGAGAATTATACGTCAAGGAAACACAGAAGAGGGAAAATGAAACCGAGAAGGGAAGCCACAGAAACCAGTGCATGGGCGGAGGCGAAACGGCAGTGTGGCGCCCCAAGAAAGCCAATGCAAATCAGGTCCAGGGAGGGAATCCCGGACAGACAGCGCAAAAATCCGGGATGGGCAGGTAAGCGAACAGGGTCCGCCATACAGCCAATCATCATCCAACGAAAGTCCCCAGCAGCCAATCAGACCATCAACAGGAATCCAAGCAGCAATACAAAAACAATCATGCAAAACGGGGGGAGGGCGGGAAACAGGTGCCAACCAGCAGGCCAATCGATCAGTCCAGGTCCACGCCAAGCAGAGCCAATGCATACAACCAGGTCACAAGAACAAGGAACAGCAAGCATCTGAAGAGATCACTAGCCTAAAAAAGTCCAAGAAGACAGGGTCCAAGGCGGGCGCAAGCCGGGCGTCAGTGTCTTGATCAGTTTCAACCTTTATAATAGGTGCAAAAGTGAAATTTCACCAAAGCTCTCAAAACAAACGCACTAAGAAGATAATCCAGTCCCAAGACATTGATACCTTGGTCCAAGGGACGATCGGAAGGTCTTGCTCCGGCTCGACAAAGGGAAGTCTCAAAGGAGGCGTCCTTTGCTCAAGATATCTTCAAGCTTCCTCCGTCAGGCGAATCCTCTACACTGCAGCGTTCTCCCGCTGCCATCAGGTGTACTAGAAGCGCGGACATAGCTGGGTAAAGCCTCTTACTCAGGAAATTCGATCTTCCGGCAAAGTCAAAAGTAGTTGCCAGCGGGGTGTGGTCCAGAAAACGCTGTGGGTACAAAAATAACATGAGACTAAAAACAAAGCAAAGCTAAACAAAGCAGACTAACAAGACTGAGCTAGCATGAGCTAAACAGCAGCTAACAGACTGAGAGAGGAAGAAAGAAGAAAGCAGAAGATGAGCTAACAGAGCTAACAGCAGCTAACACTGGAGGCTAACATGGAGCTAACAGCAGCTAACAGACTGAGCTAACATGAGCTAACAGCACCTACAGCTGTCAGCAGGTTACTTCACTGTCCATCAAAAACTCTGTAAATCACCAGAGAGTTGAGGCGGAGCAGCCGGAGGACATCAGAGGGAAAACCAGAAAACATTTCCTCCATAAAATATGATCCAGTTTCACCAGAATCAGTGAAATAGTTGCTGCTGTGTGACTTAGTGTCAGAGTTTTCAGCTCCGGGAGACGCCCACACGAGGTGATAGCGGTCCAACACCTGATCCTGGTGCAGTTCAAAGACAAGTCGGTCATTCCTCATTGAGCGCTGTACGCTGACCTCGTCTTGTTAGTTTCATAACGGTGTTTGGTGATTAACGCTGGTCAAAGCAGCTGAAACCAAACGAATGAACAGAAAACAGATTTTCTTTCAGTCGTGGAGTTTGACTGTGAGCCTTCAGGACTCCACAGTTCATCAAAGTTCACCGTGATTCAGAGATGTTTGCAGAGGCAGTTCAGAGTCTCTGGAGGTCGTCCTTCCTGTCTGACTTCTGTCTGACCCGTGGACTTCAGCTGCCTCTGCACTCTGCAGCTTTAGCTGAGGAGCTGTTGTACTTTATTGACGACTTGAAGCTGTTTGTTTGCAGAGAGATGTTTAATCAGGAGAGTTTTCAGAGTACAGACCTCGAGGAGGACATGTTTCGATCAGGATAGACAAAGCCTCCAGGTTAGACAAAGACAGCAACTGTTTATCAGTTTCATGACTTTTTGTTAGTCTGAGTCGTATGCTGACATAATGATGAACAGAATATCTGTCTGGGGACTTTAAGACCTGCTAGCTACATGGCTGTGGGGATGTGAAGCCAGCACTTCACAACAAATATTTAATGGATTGTGATTTTTTAGTTTATAGACAATATAGATGTGTTAAGATTTTCCTTTTTGATAGTTAGAGCTGGCTCAGGTGAGTCCTGAACCCTCCCTTAGTGGTTCAATATTAGAATGTCCGTCCACCTTGATCTGGGTTCTGCTGAAGGTTTCTGCCTCTTATATAAAGTTTTTCTTGCCCATGTTCCTACTGCTGGTAAAAAGTTTGTCTTCTTGCTCAACTAGTAACAACAACAACAACAACAACATATGTTTTTACAGAAGAAGAGTTGTTCTTCACATCCTGGTGGCTAAACCGTGCAGCGCTTTTCCCTCCTGTCTGTGTAGTGAGGATGTTTTGTATCGATGCAGAGCTCCAGCTGATCAGTTTGCACCTATTAACATCCGGTTCCTGACAGAGGCGCTGGGACTTGGTTGGGATGTCAGTAACTGTCTTTTGGTTTCTTTTGGAACAGGGTTCAGCTTCCCCTGAAGCTAGTTTCAGCTGTGTGTATGGTTTGTGTGTTCATAGCAGCAATGAGCTGCTCACCTTTCGAACGTTTAAGTGTGGACTACTTTTTATGTTGAGCTCCCAAAACCCTCGACTGCGACATAAGAGCAGCTGAGTGACTTTCATCTTTCCATGAGATTTACATCGTGGTCTTGATTAAAATGTCTCAATCACCATGAAACGTTCAAACGTTCATCTTCCCCTGAGGATGATCCTCTCAGCTGTACTACACTATCCCTGCTAAACTTCAGCCAGTTAGCATTGTCAGCTGATGGCCGCAGACTCTTTTTTTCTTTCATTATCTTGTTTATTAGTCGTCTGTTGGAGAAAGTCGTCGGCTGTCTGAACGGAGCACTGAGGCCATTTTAACTCTCCCAAGTTGCTCAGGAGACACTCGGATCCATGCCCAGGGATCCATCGCTCAGACTCCAGAAGGTTCAGGATGATTCATCACAGTCTGACGGGCTGAGGATACATCTGGTTTGAGCTTTGGTTGGCACAGAGCGGTGATGTGAGCGCATACTAACGCCACCTCTGTTTGTTTCTGATGAATCATCCCAGTTTAACACATGTAGCACTCTGCTAACTCTGTTTACATACGGTTTCTGTATATATTATAGATTTACATACAGGCTGGTTAATGTAGGTGGTGAGAACACAAATGCACGTAGACTGTAGCTGTCGCCCTTGCTAGCCGGGAGAAGTGTGTGCTGAGTGAATCCGGACAAACTATGTGAAGTTTTGGTCAGTGTGCATTGGATGATGCTGCAGTAGAGCTTTCACTGCTGGGCCGAGAGTTCGTTCACAACTTACAAACTGGGGCTGCACTGTTGCCAAGCAACACATTAACACTTACTGAACGCTAGCTGGTTAGCTCCGTCCCACCAACGCTGACGTCTCCATCAGTCGGTTCCTCATCAAACATTTGTAATGTTGTCAAAAGGTCGGTGTGCTCAGGAAGCAGGAAACCCGGTAGTTACTATGGTAACGGCTGCAAGAAACTCCTGAAATCCAGTCACACACACACACACACACACACACACACACACACACACACGACAGGCGGTGACTTAACAAGAGTCTGTGTTTAATTCAGTGTGTCTGATCCACCAGCTCTCGTTTTAGTGTTTGAAATGATGAGCCTCATTCCTACGCTTATCTAACGCTAAAATAACGTTCGTCTAACACTACCATAACGTTGGTAGAGAGTTGTAGTTTGTACAGAGTTTATCCTTGTGGTCATGTGACGTCCTTTCTCTGGTGTTTCAAGGGTAGTCGTGTTTTTACGGACACGTAAGGCTCATAAATACTTTATATTGGTATTAATGTTTCTTTTGACCAGATCATCCACTCCTGAATTATTGAATAGCCTATCAGTTATTAAGTTTTTATTGGCCTTTACCCGGTTGACTTATGGCCCGTTCTGCCTCCATAAATCTTCACTCGAACACTTTAATGACCCGTGTGCATCTGCCAAAGATGCTGCTGCTCTGAACAGGGTTCACACTCTGTATCACCTCGGTGTTATCACCAAACAAAGACCTAAAACATGCCGGAGAATACAACCTACAAATATTTTATAACATCACTGAAAAGGGCCAAATGTGCAGGTTTTAGAAAACACTTAAAGTATACCTTATCTGATTAAAACGTGTAGAAGTGTTTTTCTGATGAAGAGTTGAACAGCCTCTCTGCTGCAGCAGTGTTCATCCACGCAGGACGACCATGAGGGATTATTTGTCTATAAAAGAATGATCTTCATCTTACCTTCAAGTTAGAAGAAATAAATATGAACCCTTGGAAATGTGTTTTATATAGACATATAAAATGTTGGCAGACCCCTGGGGTCCCTCAGGGCTTTATTCAAGGTCCCCAAATGTTCCCACATTGTTTAAAAATCTGGTGTCAGCTGGAACAGCAGTGAGGTTAATCAGTGTAAATCTTTAAAGTCGAGTTCAACTTGAACTTAAGTACAAAATGGAAAACTCCAGAGAATCAAAGACCAAAAGACCAAAATAAAACTTCCCATGAAGCCAATATGATAAATATATAAACTCTCTGATTCAGTTCATAAGACAGTTCACATCAAACCAAAATTGGCGTCCTTGGATTGAAGAGGTTGAACAGGTTCTTCCAGTCTGAGGTGGTGAGGTGAAGTCCTGGTCCTGTTGCATGAAGATGACACGTCTCTAAAGAAACAGGTCTGATCGATATTTATAATTCCAACAAAAGCTTTGCATCATTTCCTGTTTGTCTGTAACTGACTGCCAAAAGTTGAAATAGTAATTTCAGGTTGACTACAGTGTCCGGATGGAGGATTACAGTTTGCACTGTTTTATTAGATAACCTGCAGGGTTTGATGGAGGACAGCTTCATATAAAAGCGTGAACTCGTCCGTCCGTCCTCGTCTGTTCAAACTTTACTGTGAATGCAATTTTGAAAAACTTAGTCCTCGCTGTCATCCGTTGTTTGACAGCTTCTTCTTCCTCTTCTTCCTCTGCGTCTCTCCGGGGTTCAGTGTCAGGTCGGGTGTTTGTTCGTCATGCCAGCAGAGCGTCAAGGTCCTTAATAACAATCCAGGTAGGTGAAGCCTCAGCCGCTAACCTTGACTCTGATCTTTTCAAACTGAACAGCGGGGCAGTTATCGGAGGAGTGGTTACTAAGCAACAAGAACTGTTAAGTACAACATTCCTGTGGAAAGTCGTCCTTGAAGCTTTTATGATAAAGCACAGTGAAGAAAAGCGACTTCAAGTTCATTTTTCATTTCACAGCTTTCTGATTTTTTTGGTTGGAGCAGAGGAAGCGTGCTCTCCTTCACGGACACGGTAACAGCTCACTGTTGTTCCTCCACCGCCCACCCATAAAAACACATTCAGACACAAACTCCAACAGGATTTATCTGGATTTATTTCATTTATTCTTCTGTTTGCAGGGATTTATTCAACAAGTAACAATGGCACTCGCTATGAGCAATAAGTTTTACAGAATATCTCAATTTCTAAACATGTGCATCTAAAGTAACCTCAGTACTTGACAGGCTGAGCATGAGGCTGTTGAACTGGTTGGCCCTTTCAGACACGATGTGATTGGTGCTAAGCTCGCTGCCTGGTTCAGTGCAAACGGGCAGGTTTCAAAATTTCTTATAATTGAAACTTAGAATTGCTTATCTGGATTAGAAAACATACTGCACAGCGTACAGGTCGACCCTGTTCAGCTGTAGACTGTTTACGCCGGATGAGGTTCATTCCTGAAAAGAAGATTATTTATTGTTGTGGAGTTTAGCTGCACTGATCCGCATTTCTCTTCCCAATATTTGCAATTTGGAGTCATGATAGCAGAGTGTTTGAACCATTTATTTCACTTCCACTTACTAACTTGGCATCGCATGAGCCTCAATAGGAAGCAGGCTGATATTAAAACAAAGGAAACATAGAGTATAATATGTTATTCCTACTAGTACCACTACAAGTTGTGTTTGAAAACCAGTGATATTTATGATTCGCCTGCCTGGTTGTAAATGTTTCCGTCCAGGCGTTCTTTCTGAGGTCACGATCTAAACGTAAACTCGTGTTGATATTCAGAACTTCATAAAGTCTTAATCTCTGAGTCTGGTGTCGGGTTTTCATACGTTTACATCTAAACAACGTTGAGGATGTGTTTGAAGCTTATTTTCATAATCTGATGAGTGAGACACCATCAACATGTTCGGTGTGCAGTGATCATCGTTCATAAAAGCAGCAGAAGGCCTGTTTGGGACTTGAACCTGTGCCTTTGTGTTAAGCACTCAGCTTTGTGAGCCCATCATCATCATTATTACTGACGCAGATTTAAGATTTATTTCTGTTTGTGTGTCTGCAGCTGTCTCCTTTGTTAAATCCTCTAAAAGCTTCAAAACAACAAACTCATTCTTTTACACTGCCGGTTTTTATTTGTGATTACGGTTCAAAGCAATTTCCAACGTGATAAAAAGAAGCTTCTACCTGATAGTAATGCTTCATCATTAGAGGAAGACGTTGGGATGTCACAACAACAGATGGACTGAGCCCATTCGCGCTGACGTTAATACCATTCTTCAGTGCAAACAGCAGCAGGCGAATCTGGAAAAACATCTATTTGTCTAATCACTTAAACTGCAGGTTTACCAGGACGAGCTGTGATTTTCCCTCCTCAGCTCTTCTACGAACAAATCGAGCTGTGATACCAACAATCACACTCATCTATGATTTCATGTCATTTCTGTGGAAGCTGGAGACGAAAACAAAGATTAAATCCACACTGACCTGTGATCAGCTGAACGGTGTCTCTGTCATTCGTACGTCTGTTCTCACTCTATGTAACTTTGGGCTCCGGGTCGGGAGAAGTACGTAACGCTTTACGGCACTAAGTCACACAGCAGCAACTATTTCACTGATTCTGGTGAAAGTAATGTAATCAGAATGAATACTCGAGTACAGCTGAAGATAGTTACCACAGTGGGATTACACTCTGAAACTGGAGGCAACAAATAACATTAATGATTTATACGAGATGTTATTTTAAGAAAATGTGGCTGAAACGAGGGAATATTGTGTAATTATGAAATAATTACGCCTATGTGTGCAAGATAACAGTTTATTTACATCCCTAAAGAAAACACACAACAGTAATATAGACCTGAAAGACTCCAAACAGCATCAGGAACTCTTGTGAGGGTAAACACAACAACCAAACATGGACGATCTGACATCAGTCAACAGCAAGAAAGCATCAAAATACAATGTAAAATGTTAAATATTCTATAACTGGCTTATTCTTATTCATGCATTAATGTGTGAATACTTTATTGATAGTAGTTGAGCTTAAACTAATTTGAACTATTGTATTTACCAAAGTTTCATCCATTAAAAAATCTTTTATAAGATAATACATTTTTTATAGGAAAAATCCTAATTTAAAATAATAGCAATGTCAGGTCAGTAATGGAGTAAAAAGTATTTATATATTTCCATGTAAAATGTTGGAAATATAAATATTTAAAGCAGGTACTTAAAGTTACATTCCACCTTTAGAAAGAAATGAGTTCAGTCATTATTCACATAGTTGATGGTTAATACTGATGGAAATACTGCATGTAGATAAATAAAATATTGAATAAAACATTGCAGCAGCATTAAAAGAGAAACTGTCAGGCAGAGGCCACAGCATCTCCCACGAGCAGCTGTGTGGGAGGGAAATAAAACCTCGTTTTACTGCATCGTTCTCATTCAGCTTCTCTTGTTCAAGCCTGGAGGCTTCACAACATGACTCCAGTCTGCTGCTCACACGCAGACGCTTTCCGTGGTGGGTACATGCTCTGACAAAGACAAATATATGCTGCAGTGAACATTGTTAGCATCAAAGTGTAACTTCGGTGCACCTCAGTCAGGCTGGAGCGACACGCGTCGACACCTGAACGTTCCAGATTGAGCAGATCTGACAGCAGACGAGTTCATATTTCATTCTTATTTCCTTTACCAGCCTTGTGTAAGATCACGGTCATGTTTGTCCTATAAATCTTCTTCGTCTCTGGTGTGAAGACGTGAACCTCCTGTCAGGTCTCTTTTCTCACATTTAGTCCCCCGAGGACCAAAACAAGAGAAGGAGAAGGTGGTGTTGAGCTGTGGGTGTTTGTTGGGGGGTGGAGCGGTTATAGATGGCTCGGCGTGCTTCGTATCTGTCAGATAAGTCAGCGTATGAATCTGACCTTTCCCTGACCTTTCAGCAGGGGATTGGTATTGCTCTGCCTCCGTCAGGTTAATGACCTGTCAGACTGACTGATCCTCGAGAGCGCCGGGCTGTGACAGGCATGATACACCCGAGAGACCGGGTCAGGTCGGAACCACACTTAACACGGCAAATGTCTTCATGAGATCAGATACAAGGTGTGAACCGCTACAAAGTCTGTTTATTGACTTCTTTGCCCACATTTGGAGAATTTGGAGGTTTATACTTTTGTCTTGGAGATCAGACTCGATCTTTAAAGTCAACAGCAAACAACACCCAACAAGGAAAGAGACCGACTTGTTGATGAACTGAAGAAGTCACTGTTGGGGACTCTTAGGTTCTGCTTGGATTGACTGTCCCCTGACCGGGTAGGCGTGGTGGTGGTGGTGGTGAAACATCCTGGTGGTTTAACAAGAGAGTGATGATCTTACAGAGATGACCTCCGAGGTAGGACACAGCTCGAGTCGTCCTCACCCAAACACAGAGGCACGAAATGTCATCAAACTAAAGAATCACAGCAGCCCGGCGGCTGAGTCAGCAGCCTTCTCTCCCAGAAGAAGAGGTGGAGGAGGGAGGCGACGGATACATAGAGAGAGGCCGAGCACAGGAAACTGCTGTGTCTTGGTTTTGATAACCAGCCAACAAAATTGCTGAACCTTTCATCTGGGGACCTTGGCAGGGTGGAGTAATGTGTTTGCTCTGCGAGTGTCGGTGCTTCTCCGTCCTGTTTCTGCTTCCCTAAGACAGTCAGACGGAGACGCTAATCCATCTTCATCTGTTACGGCTGCAGCGCTGTGTGCAAACCACGGCCTCTGTAGGGAAATCCATGGACTACACACACACACACACACACACACACACACACACACACACACACACACACACACAGTTGTTCCTGTGGGTTTGCTGAGCCTGTACAATTCTGTTAAAAAACGTCCCGTTGCATTTTGGGATGCAGATTGACCCCCTGCCACTAATCCTGAGTTTTATGATACGATAACGCCATCATCAAATTTCAGGCGTTTGCTGATGAAGCTATAAAACTAAAAAATAAAGGAAACGAGTCACGATTAAAAAGATTTTGTTGTCTCCAGTGTCAGAGAGTAATCCCACTGTGTAACTATGTTCAGCTGTACTCGAGTATTTGTTCTGATTACATTACTTATGATCAAAAAACAGCAGCAGACCCAGCAGCAGCTGATCTCACTGCCTAGTCCAGCAGCAGTCAGCCCAGCTCGGCGTCTGTCTTTCAGCCTTTTATTTCACCAAGCTCTCACCAACCACTAAAAGTCAGTCCCACATTTACTCTTGTCCGGCGGCTTCTTGCTCGCTCACTCTCTCCTTTTCTCTTCTTAGCTTCCTCCGTCAGCGTCCTCTTCACTCTCTCCTCCTCTGCCATCATGTCCGTAGAAGCTGCTGACCACCTCCTCTTCTTCCTGGTGTCATAACCCTGTGGTACAAAAGAACTGAGCTAACAGCAGCTTAACATGAGCTAACAGACTGAGCTAACAGCAGCTAACATGAGCTAACAGACGAGCTAACAGCAGCTACAACTGAGCAAGAACAGCAGCTACGACTGAGCTAACAGCAGCACATAGCCTAACAGACTGAGCTAACAGCAGCTAACAGACTGAGCTAACAGCAAGCTAACAGCAGCTAACAGCTGAGACTACATCAGCTAACAGAGCGAGCTAACAGCAGCTAAGACTGACGAACAGCAGCTAACATGAACGAACAGACTGAGCTAACAGCAGCTACCAGACTGAGCTAACAGCAGCTAACAGCAGCCAACAGAGCTAAAGAGCTAAACAGCCAGCGAACACTGAGCTAACAGCAGCTAACAGACTGAGCTAACAGACTGAGCTAACAGCAGCTAACATCAGCTAACAGACTGAGTTAACATTAGCTAACATTAGCTAACAGACTGAGCTAACATGAGCTAACAGACTGAGCTAACAGCAGCTAACAGACTGAGCTAACAGACTGAGCTAACAGCAGCTAACAGACTGAGCTAACAGACTGAGCTAACAGCAGCTAACAGCAGCTAACAGACTAAGCTAACATGAGCTAACAGCAGCTAACAGACTGAGCTAACATGAGCTAACAGCAGCTACAGCTGTCAGCAGTTTACTTCACTGTCCATCATAAACTCTGTAAATCACAGAGAGTTGAGGCGGAGCAGCCGGAGGACATCAGAGGGAAAACCAGAAAACATTTCCTCCATAAAATATGATCCAGTTTCAACATAATCAGTGAAATAGTTGCTGCTGTGTGACTTAGTGCCGTAAAGCGTTACGTACTTCTCCCGACCCGGAGCCCAAAGTTACATAGTGTGAGAACAGACGTACGAATGACAGAGACACCGTTCAGCTGATCACAGGTCAGTGTGGGTCAGCAGGAGGTCACAGACGTTTATGAGAGTCCAAAGCATGGCCTGTGTCTTCTATCATGTTCTGTTGATTTCCAGGTGAATCACCTGTTCGGTCTCTGCAGCTCCGTGCAGCACTCACAGTAACATAGGAGCTTTGTGCAGAAGCTTCTTCCTCAGTAACAGTTACAGGTTTGACATCGACTTGCTCAGCTCGCTCTCAGATGGTTTGTTGTGATTTTCCGAAGTTTAACCCTCAGACACTGCGATTTTTCATTTCACTTTGTCAAACTTTGAACGTGAGATTTTTAAATTAAATCTGTCAGTCCTGTAGAACCGAGGAGCGGGGTTCTGAAAGGCGCTGTCCAAACACTGCATCAAACTTTATGAGGTCACTCATTTCTGAACCTTGTAAAAATACTTTCTCAGCCGTGTAACTCCTGTCAGCTGCACAGAAACTGAACAGTTTCTGTACTTCACTTCTTATATTCGAAGACAATGAAGTACGATTTTCTAAAACTGAATATTTTTTAAATGAGATTAGCAAATTAAGCAGAATAATGATTTAAAAAGCATCAGACATTATTCATTTTATTATTCTTTTTGGACTTATCAGTGATTGTTATTTCAGCAGAGACACTTTGTGGTGGGAGATGAAGCCAGCTCCTGATCCAGACTGGGGTCGTCCTCCTGACGGGCCTGCACGGTGAAACCCTTTCAGATGATCCAGAACACGGTGGTTTACCTGGTCTTGTAGATGTAAAGTCATGTCAGATGTCCGTCCTCAGACGGTTCATCTCGTTATGAAGCGCTTTTCCTGACACTATTTGAGCTTTCAGACAGACGGAGGAACAAAAGACTTTCTGCAAACAGATCACGACGTCTGAACCTCACGAAGCAGGTCAAGCAAATAAGGAGATGACGGAGGAACAGAAGACAGAAGGTTTGACTACCCGATGGTGCTGAAAATATGAGCCTTTCATGTCAGCATGTAGCTCTGATGGATCCAAGCTGCATTCAGACAACAAACATTTTAAAAGTAGTTTGTTTGTCGTCTTGCAGACAGACCTGACGAAGCACAAACCAGCATCACGATCGAGTTATTTCAGTTTATTGCCATTACTGAACAAAGCCGTGTAATAACTCTGTAATTAGAGCCGTGTTTTCCGCTCGTTTCAGCTCCTCTCTGCTCGTCATGATTTCACTAAATTAAGACAATTAGTCATAATCATCTTTATCTCCTGTCTGCACAGATGCAAAACGCCAAATTACCCTGAGCTAAACTGAAGTGTCAAATATGAAATATTGGAACATGAAGATGGAACAAGTCCACACAGATTAGAGTATCCGGGGACATCAAACTGTTCTAGTGAATGGATACGGACTGAATGTGCAAACAGGAGCCGGTTTAACAGAGGAGGACGGTCCCCCAGAAAACAGCCTCGGCCTGGGCAGAGAGAGCCGGGTAAGTCCCTCTGTTTACTGATGGAGATGAAGTCTTTGTCTCTTGACTGCACGACGGGGCAGCAGTGGCAGCTCCTGACAAACTTCTCAGGGTGGGTGACTGTTGCAATGATGGCTGAGATGATTGTTCAGTGGGTAAAATAAGAAATAAAAGTCAGATAACTTCACAGTGTTACATTGCATTTGGTTCAACCGTTACTTTGACGACTGAACGGTAATTCCCTCAATGAATTGATGGAGTTGCAGTAGCTGCCATGTTGATCTTGCGGCCTCCCGACGCGTGCATGCGCTGTACGTATCGTCCGAGCAGCACGCATCAGTGCGTATGGCGAAATCACATTGGGGCCCATAGAAATGAAGTGTAGGGTCCAAAATTTCAACACGTAAGTCTATGAGAGCGATTTTCAGTCGGACTGAAAGTGACATTCAGGCTGCTGATTGGACGATAAAATTAGGACAGCTGTGGCTCGGGGGTAGAGCGGGTCGTCCACCAATCAGAAGATCAGCGGTTCGATCTTCTCCAGTCTGCATGTCAAAGTGTCCTTGGGCAAGATACTGAACCCCATCGGTGTGAATGTGTATGAATGGTTAGCTCCGCAAACTGATGAGCAGTTGGCACCTTGCATGGCAGCCAATGCCAACAGTGTATGAATGTGTGTGAATGGGTGAATGAGAAATGTCCTGTAAAGCGCTTTGAGTGGTCGGAAGACTAGAAACGCTCTATATAAGTACAGTCCATTTCCCATTTACTTAGACCGGCAAAATAAATCTTTTTTCTCTCTGTTCTTGTGTGGCTTAAGGAGGGCGGTGCACTATCGCCCACTATGGGCCAGCCGTCCCTGGGGTCAGGATCTCCCTCAAAACACAATCTGACAGCTTCCAGAAGATTGGAAACCTGGGAACTTTGTGGGCGTTACAGAGGAAACCAGGTGGAAACCCGCCAAAATAAAATCATAAATATCATATCTACTGAAGTATATTTCTGGTTGTGGTTGTTGATGACAACTTAAACTATCTACGAACAAGTGGCTTGGTGTCTGTGTGTAACTAACTGAAATGAAGCCAATGTAGAAATGCCCAAAAACTGCAGTTCCTCTAACGTCCACCTGAGTCAGTCTCCATAAGTCCCCATGTTCAAATGTCCAACTTCACAGCAGAAATAAACAGTTTTGGTCTCTGTAGCTAATTGGGACGCTTTGATTGACGTCTGGTCGTATACGGTCATTGTCTACAGCACAAAGATCCGGACTTTATTCAACAGCACCTGGCTGATAACTGTGTTTATGGGCTAAAAACTAAAGTAGTTGCAGCTGAAATCAGTTTCTGTCTCGTAAGAAATTCGGTTGTTTGGGGGCATTTTGTGGAGACTTTAACTGATTTGGTTTTCTGTCCAGTTTGGTCCATTTCTGCAGGAACATTTCCCACTTTTCAGGAATATATTTCATCTTTCTGCTGCAGTTCAGCTCACTTCAACAATTGCTGTACTCTGACTGAACGTCTTCATTCAAAGCGCCGGCTCATGTATTTCTTTATCCCTCTTCACAGTTCACTCCCAGCGCTGAAGCTTTTGACGGTGTCAGAGCAAACTGCTATCGAGACAGAAAATTCAAAAGATATTCAGCTTTTCTTCTTCACACGTCCAGTCAGGCCACTTTTTATTGAATGCTTCTAATTGGATGACGCCTCGGCCAATGACTGGGACAAAACTATGGCAGATCTATCTGCTCTATTGTATCTGGATCTGGAATGGAGAGGGCAGACGTGGGAGGGTGAAAAGAAGACGGCAGGAGATAAAAGAGGAAGATGATGGCTCGCTCCAGCCACTTTTGGATAGCTATTGATTCATTTCTTAAAAATATATCCTGCCTCTGAAAGAAAAAGGGAACACTGAAGTGACATTCCAGGCTTTTTGATTGCGAGATGTACGACCGTCTTTGAGCTGGTGGACTGAACATTATTAGAACAAACAACAGTACAGAACTTTAAACTACACTTAAGAAATGTGACAACAGTTTGCAACCAAGCGGTAACCATGTCTGCAGTTCCTCAAACGTCCACTGGAGGTTGGCTCCAGAAGTGAGTCAGTCCCCATGTTCAAATGTCCAACTTCACAGCAGAAATAAACATGTTTACAGCCTGGTACAAAAAACGGGACGTCACAGAGACTACGTCCAGGTTTTATATTCAGCTATACTGAATTTTTATAGAACTCACTGCACGTTGCTACATTTTATTTTTGGCGTACCTTCTCCGCCACAACTTAAACCAACTACCTCAAATGAAATGAATGGGAGGACCTGCTTTTTCCTGATAAGAAGTGAACCTGACAGAATAATTGATGATCTTCTCACCAACTGTAGAGTGAATTTGAACTTTTATTCACAGGGATATATATATATATATATATGTTATCGATGGTTAAGAGAAATATCTACAAATCCTTTTATTCCAAGTGCTGTCAGGGTAATAAATGAAACCAGGTCCAGTAGACCAGGATGCAGACCAGGATGCAGACCAGGATGCAGCGTGCTGATGCTCCTAGCTTTGCTGCAGTTATTTTGCACATTAAATGTATCCATTACAGTTTTAACCTTTAACTGAATTGTATTTGGCTTTGCTCTGAGTATTTTAGGAATGTGACTGCAGCTGTGCCCGCTGAGGGTTTGGCAGCAAACTACGTACGAGGAGTTCTCGTGATAACCTTCAAGGCTAAAGATACGGCTGAGATTCACTGGTGAGGGTGTGAATCAACTGAACTTTAGTTTCTACTAATCAAGTTAAAGGTTGGAGGCAGGAACTGTATAACTGCATGTTACTTTCTGTACTCTTTGTCAACCACCGTGTGTGTGGAGGATCTCTGACCTTTCAGCTGAAATGCTGCCAACTTGGTCTTCATTATTACGGTTGCATGCTCATATTGTCTTCTTTAGCACATTTTTTTATTACTCTGTTGAATAAAATAATATTGGAGTGAACTTATCTGTTCACCTCTCACTGGAGTCTCCTCCACAGTGTCTCCTGGTAAAACCAAACAGTTTTCAAGTTTGTGCACTGGGTCACTCGACAAAGATGAACCCAGAAATGTTGCCTCTCTTTGGAAGCATCGCTCTCTTCGTTTTAAATCTGCTGTTTCTCACTTCCCTCTGCTCCCCGAGACGTTTATTCAGAGCTGCTTCCTTCTTCCATCTGGTTCCATTTCTTCACTTTATAACTTTGTTCCTCTGGATTCTCCACACACAAACACAAACACCACCCCCACTGTTTCTAACACACACATACACACTTTCTCTGCCAGTTTGATACTTAGAGATATTTGTTCATTTCCCTCCTCCAGGCTTTGTCTGGAAATCAGAATTTGTTCTTATTAGTTAACAGAAATCAGGTAAAATAAGTCGAACAATTCAGAGTTTGACACCAGATGGTCATGTCTGTTTTTAGAATCAGTATCTACAATGTATATTTCTGTTTATCTTATCATGTTACATATTTTATCAGTCTTTTTCAAATAATCTCACACTGTGCTGTGATCCTTCCCTGGTGAATACTGTGGCACATTCCTGCAGAAAACTGAACAGCTCTTTCATTTAAATAACACATTCTACATATTGTTAATATTTTATTCTCAGTTTTTTATTCATGCTATTATATTTCATATATTTTTTGCTACTTACTATATAAATATTTGGGTCTCTGTAAATAATATAAAACCCGCTCCATATGAAAAGTGTCAAATAAAATTGCATCAAAACATCAAAGCTAATTCCTTGTACATGAAAACCCACTTGGCAATAAACCTGCCCGTCGTTAAGGACACCTATCGGTCATTAAGGACACCTATCGGTCGTTAAGGACACCTATCAGTCGTTAAGGACACCTATCAGTCGTTAAGGACACCTATCGGTCGTTAAGGACACCTGTCGGCCGTTAAGGACACCTGCCGGCTGTTAAGGACACCTGTCGGTCGGTAAGGACACCTATCGGCCGTTAAGGACACCTATCGGTCGTTAAGGACACCTATCGGTCGTTAAGGACACCTGTCGGTCGTTAAGGACACCTGTCGGTTGTTAAGGACACCTGTCGGCCGTTAAGGACACCTATCAGTAGTTAAGGACACCTGTCGGCCGTTAAGGACACCTGTCAGTCGTTAAGGACACCTGTCGGCCGTTAAGGACACCTGCCGGCTGTTAAGGACACCTATCGGTCGTTAAGGACACCTATCGGTCGTTAAGGACACCTGTCGGTCGTTAAGGACACCTATCGGTCGTTAAGGACACCTGTCGGCCGTTAAGGACACCTATCGGTCGTTAAGGACACCTGACGGTCGTTAAGGACACCTATCAGTCGTTAAGGACACCTGTCGGCCGTTAAGGACACCTATCAGTCGTTAAGGACACCTATCGGTCGTTAAGGACACCTGTCGGCCGTTAAGGTCACCTATCGGTCGTTAAGGACACCTATCGGTCGTTAAGGACACCTATCGGTCGTTAAGGACACCTGTCGGTTGTTGACTTGCCCTGTCCTCATCGTTAGGGTCACATGGCTGTTGGTTGTTGAACTTTGTGGGAGGTGATCTTAGGACTGTGATGTCTGTGGCAGGCAGATTGTGTCGTAACCTCTCTCCTCTGTTGAGAGATGGTCTCTCCATGTTAACAAAAATGGCTTCCTTTACTTCTCTTTCAAACCATCAGTCTTCCGTGGCTAAAACACGAACATTAGTGTCCTCAGGAGTGTCCCTTTAAATTGTAGGTGGACCATTCAACCTTAACGGTCCACTGGATGGAGGGTCTGTCCATGAGTCACATGTCTCTAAAGTCAGTAAACTCCTATGACTCCTCATTAATCAGTCAGAAATGAAGTCTCCAAAAATCTCCAAGGAGTAAGCGAGTCCACTTGACCAAACACAAACACTGACAACCACCTTCTCTAATATCGATAATAAGAGCAGCAATAGAATAATAAAGTCATGGAGACTAATTACAAAAATGATTCATTTAAATGCTCCCAAGACTAATTTAGAGGAGTAAATTAGTCCTTTAACCTCCTGCACCAAAACATTTAACAGCCAACCGGGTGACTCAGACACAGTAAATCATGACCTGCACAGAGCACAGTGGACTCAAGGCTGAGCGTTTCATTTTCTCCATGCAGCACGCCACCATGTGTGCCACATCGAGTTATGTTATGTTATGTCATGTTATGTCATGTCATGTCATGTCATGTCATGTCATGTTATGTCATGTTATGTCATGTTATGTCATGTCATGTCATGTCATGTCATGTCATGTCATGTTATGTTATGTTATGTCATGTTATGTCATGTCATGTTATGTTATGTTATGTTATGTCATGTTATGTTATGTCATGTTATGTCATGTTATGCTGCTCTGAGTGGAAGATCTATCCAGTTGCGCCTGGAGGCATTTTGGTCTGCACTCCTTCGAAAATGAAAATGAACTGAGTGATTTGTATTTGCGAATTTTTCCGACAATCCAGGCTAGAAGTATTCAACAACATGAGATTTCACCATGCATCATTTTTTGTTCCACCGGTGTGTTTTCAGAAACATGTCCATAGGCCAGAGGCAGCCAAGACCCAAATGGTAGCAGTTAAAGAGAAAAAGAAAAAGTGGACGTGGATCTTGAGTTCCACTATTTCAAAGTCAGCACATGGGTCAAAGTCCTCGGGCAAAACGTCCTGATCTACAGGAATTGGTTCTTTTCTTTGGATGCAGATATTGTCCAGGACACAACATGATTTTTTCAGCCTGAACCTTTGGAACCTTCCAGACACAGAGGGATCGAGGACCTCCCACTCGGATGGAAGAGCTCGCTGTAGCTGGCCTGTGCCGGGGACAGATGTCCAGAGTCGGAGCCGAGCCGCTGTTGAACAGACTGACTGGATGAATTTCAGGTTCTGTCTGCAGGATGACACGATGAAAGCTGCTTCCTGTTGATACATTTTCTCTCATCTGCACCTCGAGGTTTGTCCTCCACCTCTCTGCTGTCTCTGTGCTGTCTGCTGTGACGGCTGTTCGTCCAGCTTCATCTGCTCCAACACATTCAGAGGTTCCTCTGAAAATAATGGCACCATATTTTCTTTCTTTTGTGATCCTGCATGAGAAAACTTCAAAACATACTGAAATCATTCAGTATTGTCCTGGTCATCAATAGCACAACACGTATGTTTTTACACCTGAGTGAATGAAGACGATCCCGTAAACATCCAGCAGCTGATTGCTGGTTATTATTTTTTCTCTGTGGCGTCGTTATCTCTCCGACGATTCATGACACAATAAACCTGGACCGCTCTGACAGATACTTTGTTTGGATCACCAAATGTTTGACGCTCCTTTGAGAATCTCTGTGATCAAAAGCAGCAGAACTTTTCGACTTCACAACGAGGATGGATTGGACTGTCAGACTGACACATATGTGGGATGTTATTCTCTCTTCAAACCACCAGACTCCTTTGACAAAAACAACACTGGCTATAAGGTGGAAATGATGTTGCTATAGTTACCAACTACTCCACCCATCCAACATCATGAAGAGCCCACAAGAGCCAGCCACCGCCGAAAGAGAGTTTCCCGAAGCCTGATGTGGAAAGTGGATCTCATCCAGTAGGAGTATTATTTGAGGATGTGAGGTGTTCTGGCAGAGGACTGGCAGTTGGTTTTGTGCTCTCTGGAGAAATACGGTACCGGATCGACGAGATGAGCCAAGGCAGGAAGGTGGACCAGAGGACGAGGTAAAGGAGTTTCAGCACCGGCCGGAGTTGAAGGAAGGCGATGTGGATTAACAGTGTGCTCCCGCTCCTTATTTAAATAAACCTCGACTCTTATTCTATTTATTCAATTATTGTTATTATTATTATTATTATTATTATTATTATTGTTATTATTGTTCTATTTTTGGACAGCAAAGTGTCTGATAAAGTTCACTGACAGTCGTGGGAGGTTCACGCCGACATGTCGACACATCCACTGCCACCTTATCGCTGCTTACACCCAATTAAAGTCTGCGCTGTGGAACGGAGCCAAATTGGTGGGAAAATGTGTTGGACTCAGATGTCTTCATGGCCCCCGAAGCCCTGTGTGTGTGTGTGTGTGTGTGTGTGTGTGCGCGCGTGTGTGTGTGTGTGTGTGTGTGTGTGTGTGTGTGTGTGTGTGCGTGTGTGTGTGTGTGTTGTCAAGCTGTTCGCTGTCGATCTCGACTTCATTAGTGAACTCAAATTTGCACCGAACACCAACTGAAGCAATGTTTATAGTTACTGTCATCATGGTGTATTTCATTTGGACGTTTCCTTCAATACAGTGAATATGACCACCTTTGTTAGTGTGTGTGTGTGTGTGTGTGTGTGTGTGTGTGTGTGTGTGGCCTCTGTCTAATAAAACAGCTTCAGCAGGGCGCTGAACTTGAGGCCAATCAGGCGGCTAATGAAGCCTGCGGCGTAACGAGGAGACGAGTAACAATGACCGAGTCTGAGCGACTGACCTTGACAACTTCCTCTTCTGGTCGCCGCCCAGCTGGCCTTCACACACACACACACACACACATACACACACACACACACACACACACACACATACAAGGTTTCAATGAGTCCTCCTCTGTTGTATCTTGTTCAGGCTTCGTCCACTAACAGACAAACAGGATCTGCTCATTTAAAATTACAGCCCGTGTGACTTTGAGCTGTCGTGTTTATAAATTAAGATGAGCTGACGACAGACGACATGCGGCCTGACCATCAGGATGTATCGCCACTAGTGCTGCCAACTCTCTGCCAATGAAAGCAGAAGGTTGAGGAGAATCAAACAAACTATTAAAATATTTCCAAGATCAAATTAATAATTCAGATATTTACAAATCATCAGTCATCCTAACCCAGAGATCTGTGGATTAAGACTGAGGGAAGCACACGTGAGTCTGAACGCTGCTAAATGTAGTGAGGACGTCACCAGCCAGTCATAACGAATAAACTCTGAACTGTTCCTTTACGTGTTGCAGTGTGAATGTCGTTTCTCAGCAGCAGCTGTGCAGCAGCGCAGTAAAAAAGACGAGGTGGCCTTTTACAAGCTGCTCGTCACTCCGCACGAAGTCTCCGGGGAAATGTCCTCCGACTCCGAACAGGCGGCGTGTTTCTAATCGAGATCAGGGAGGAGACGGAGTTAAAGAGCTAAAGTGTGCAGGGTTGGAGGCGTTTTCATCACGTGCAGGTCAGATGCAGAATAACGGAAACATGAGCTGTAATGGCGACATCGCGGCTCTGTGCTCTCTGCTTCTGATCCGAGCTCGTCTTCGCTGTGCTTTGATGTGTCTTTGACTCGGTTTCATTCTGTCGTCCTCCGCTGTGTTTCAGGTGCATTTGTTCAGCCTCGTCTCTGAACCTGCTCCAATTATCTGAAGCCTTTCATCTGGGAAACAAGTTAGTGCCTGATGACCTTCGTCTTCAAAAGCTTCCACTACAATGACTTCACCCAAGAACTTCCTGTCTGTAAATAAAACGACATGCTGTTCAGAATCACGTTATTTCGTGTGCGTGCACAGAACGTGAGGTTCTGTATGTTACACATAGAGAAATGAAACGAATCAATCACCACGAGTTCATTCACATCCACGTCCTGCCTCGTGTTTGTGTCTGAGAACTTTTCAGTCTCAGTTGCTAAACAAGTTCTAAATTTCAAAAAGAAAGAAAAGACTCAACTACCTCGGTATTCTTCAGGGTCTATTCAGGTTTTAGACTGCGGGGACGTCACAGAGACTACGTCCAGGTTTTAGACAGTCTGCGGGGACGTCACGGAGACTACGTCCAGGTTTTAGACAGTCTGCAGCAGACCTCAGCCGGTCTTCGCAGTAGTTTTTACCTCGGAGGAGTTCCACAGCCATGTGACATGCTGGTGGTGAAACCTCAGAGGAAGCCGAGCAGGGGACAGTTGAGGAGGGTGAGCGAACATCATCCACGACCTGACTCAGCCCCGGATGTTACACACACATCCCGCCTCATGGTGGATCTGAGAGTCAGAGCTCTTCTCCACCACGACACCTCGTAGTGACAGCTCTCAGTGTGAGGGGATCGCTCCGTGTCCTCCACACGAGACGGCGCTGGTGGAGACAATCCTCACGTTCCTTCAGCCACTGGGCTGTCACCACATCTCAGTGTTCAGATGACGCTCTCTGAGAGTGAGGAGGAACCTGAACCTGAGCGCGAGTGCTGCTCACTGTGTGGAAAGTAGTCCAGTATATCATAGACAGCACCCTACGTAGATCTCAATGAAGGGCTGCTTTTGTACCTCAACCCATCAGTCTGAGGAGGAAGCCTCGTCTCGTCTCCCCGTCCTGCTATGTTGAGCGTACAGCTGTTTCGTGCCGTTGAGAGCAGTCTCCGAGGTTTCCTCTGTCTGATCAGTGCCTGTCACAGCGACTGTGTGGAGTTGTTTCACAGGAGGATCTCTCCTCTGGGATGGACCCCCCTGAGAGCATCAGAGCAGACTGAGGAAGTTCATCCTCAGGATGTCTCCTGATTCTCTGTGACGCTGTGCTGAAGGTTTTCTGTGTTTTACACTGGATGTTTGGATTCAAAGAGCTTTTAAAATTACTTGTGAGAAAGTCTGCGGGGACGTCACAGAGACTACGTCCAGGTTTTAGACAGTCTGCGGGGACGTCACGGAGACTACGTCCAAGTTTTAGACAGTCTGCGGGGACGTCACAGAGACTACGTCCAGGTTTTAGACAGTCTGTGGTTAAATATACTAAATATACTTTACTATAAAATATATTTGTCTCCTGAAGTCACCTGACAGCCAGGTGTGACAGAGTTCAGGCTGTTCTTGTTTCTATCACTCAGGTGTATTAATCAGCGTTAACAGAGCAGATGATCCTGAGTCACTGACCTTGAGCTCAGCTGGCGTCTGATGTGGAAAACGCACAGCACAAAGAAAAAGTCCAAAGTGCCTGTTTGGTGTTTGTGCATGTTTAATATGCCGAGTGAAAGTCTTTGATAATCACACTCCAAATTATTATGAAGGAGTCACAGCGTTCATTAAAACCGACCTTTTGGAGGCAGCAATTAAACAGGACGTCCTTACTCTTTTTAATCAAACGCTGCGAGCTAAAACGATGCTAAATGGATCAAAAATGAATTATAATGAGGTGCAGGTGAGTTTAAATTCAAGATGTCCAACTGGGAAAGGTAACATTCAGTGAGGAAAGATCAATGTGAGGCCAACGTGACCGACTCAGTGTTTGGAGAACTGGAATCATATTCTGAAATCAGATCCTTAAAGGTTCACAGGTCAGCAGCTTCTATGGACATGATGGCAGAGGAGCAGAGAGTGAAGAGGACGCTGACGGAGGAAGCTAAGAAGAGAAAAGGAGAGAGTGAGCGAGCAAGAAGCCGCCGGACAAGAGTAAATGTGGGACTGACTTTTAGTGGTTGGTGAGAGCTTGGTGAAATAAAAGGCTGAAAGACAGACGCCGAGCTGGGCTGACTGCTGCTGGACTAGGCAGTGAGATCAGCTGCTGCTGGGTCTGGTTCTGGGCTGACTGCTGCTGGACTAGGCAGTGATATCAGCTGCTGCTGGGGACCTGGCTGATGATTGGCTGGTAGCAAAGTTGTGTAATCAGAGTACATAGACTGTAATTCATTACAGAAAGCGTTTCATTGGATAAGAAAACTCAGAAGACGCCCCCCGAGTGCAGGATGACATCAGGAAATGACAAACTAGCAGAAAACACTGAAAAGAACAGAAACGCTTCCTGGACCGTCATTTAGCTCCAAAACATTTAAAACCCTGAGAGGATCTTTGAAGAATATGAGCTGAAAGTTAAAATCATGTAAATCTGTGTGTGACTCAGCTGCACTGATTAAACTCTTTGGTTCCTGCAGCTTGAACGACTTTGGGCACAGACCTCACACACTGCTGTGAAATAAATATAAAGGATGTTAATGGTGTTGTGTCGGACTCGTGTAATGGGAGTCGACACAGTCGGGGGACGATCAACACTCCCAGTAAAGAGGAGTTGATTGCTTCTGGTTCTCAGGAGTTCTCATCAGTGCCGTCCGATCCGAATAAAAACCATCGTGTCGTCGGCGAAGGGCGAGAAAACAAAACTGCTAATGAGAGATTAAAGAGACGGAAAACAGCTTCAGCCTGCGTCTGTGGGACCTCTCCTCCTTCACTGGGAGGTAATAAACAGACGGGAATGAAAAACAAAAAACCTTTGTGAAGGCTGAATTTTGAATTCTTGGATGTTTCAGCGCCTCAGAGGAGAGCAGCTGAAGACGAGGAGGAGGAGAAGGAGGAGGAGGAGGAGGAGCAGGAGGATTCAGGGTGATGATGGCGTGACTCTCCACCGATGTCGGGGGGGTCGAGCTCATCTTTGTGTTTGTGTCTCCCTCCTTCATTAAAAATCCATTACACTCCTGCTAATGGAGACTTAATGAGGACAAGCCTGGTGGATCGTCCTTCATGTGCGGCTCAGGGGAGACTAATCGCTGCCTGATTCCCCAGTCGGGTTGTTTGGCAGACGGAGCAGATTCAGGGTCTTCCTGGTGACTGGCTGACAAAGGTGCGAGCGGTGATGCTCGAGTCTCGGCTTTTCTTTTTGACAGAGTTCCTCTGCCCTCCACGTTCCGAACACTCTCTCAAGTGTTTTGAATGATCAGCAGGCGCTCAGCCTTCGGTACATTAACATGCACACAAACAGCTGAGACGCTTCGACCTTCCAAGCAAACAACCTGCTGACTACGAGTGGAACAGAAACCAGCTCCCTGAAAGTTCAGCTGCTCCACTCTCTGTGAATTCTTAATGCTCAGAGCTTTGCGATGCTTTCCACCTGCAGCACGGCCTGCTGAAAAGAGAGGATCCATTTTCCCACAGCAGGAAGGTTCAGGTGGAGGAAGCTGAAGTTAAGGGTGTGGATGTTGGACCTTCAGGACTGTTCAGTACTCGTGTTTTAGATTCATTAAGAAAAATGTCGTGTTCAGTTAGTGAAGCACAGTGTGCATCACTGACACATTATTCCAAAAGTCCAGAAAGTGTCCCATTGGACTGTTCACCTGTTGGACCTGCTGACCTAGCTGGGATCAAACTTTTCTAAAGGTTCTTCAAAACCACATAAAGTCCATGTTTGGGATAACTCCGTGAATTTAGCCAAGACAACCCCAAAACCTCATCAGGCACGTCTCGGGTCAAACCCACCAGGAGCGTATCGCTGCGCGCCCGGTGGAATTTGGGGGTCAGTGAGTTTGAGCGTCTGGAGGGTTAAAGGATGTGAAAAACAGCGCTGATGTGGGTCCAGCTGATCAGCTGAGAGATCAGATATTACAAGGAAACGAAGGAAAGAACACAGAGATGTGGACACAGTTATTACGTGTTCGTCCTCAGAGACCTGCTGCGGCTCCAGATCAACCACCTGGACGTGACGCTGGAGTCAAAGTTAATTTCATGTGAACAGCAGTGGCGTCTCCCTCAGCGCGTTCTTTTAAACCTTATTGGCTGTTTGATGGATTATTTGGCTAACGAGCAGATTCTGGTTAATTAACAGCGGATTAGAAGCGGCGGGGAGGGGAAAGCCGAGGGCGGCGGGAAGCTGAAGGTGACCTGCGCTTCGACACCTGGAGCCTCCGTCACTGCAGGCAGCGAGCGGCGTGGCGAGACTTCAGATGTGTGAAATGTTCAAGTCAGACGAGAAACGAATCAGTTTAATAACAAACCTCGTGATCTCTGAAGTGTCTGATTTTAATGTACGTAACTCCAGACCGCTAAATAACACCGGGCAGAGCTGATGACGGCCGGTCTACACAACGACCGCGATGAACACCTGACGTGTCGCATCGTGTTTCAGAAGGAAGTCAGACACAGAAACAGTACAGAGATTTTCAAAATAAAACACCCTGTTCAGACCAATGACAGTATAAAGAATGGACAGACTGTCTAAAACCTGGACGTAGTCTCCGTGACGTCCTACAGACTGTCTAAAACCTGGACGTAGTCTCCGTGACGTCCTACAGACTGTCTAACACCTGGACGTAGTCTCCGTGACGTCCCCGCAGACTGCCTAAAACCTGGACCTAGTCTCCGTGACATAGTCACTGTGTTTTTTTGTTTTTTTTTAGATATTTTTTTGGCCTTTTCAAGCTTTATTTGACAGAGACAGCTGAAGACTGACAGGAATGTGGAGACAGAGAGAGACGGGGAACCCTGCGTCGCTGCGTCCCTCAGGTTTCTGAAGAGCAGATGTGAAGTTCACTGCCACTCGGCTAAACATCAGCAAAGACATGGAGCAGACCTGAGGCGGCTGAATGACACCTGGTTAGTGAACCACACCCACCTGTCAGTCAAAGCGTCCCCGCTCTTAATCCTGCATAACTTTAAGCCTTAATATAATGTGAACAGGTGAGTTGTATATAAATTCACCCTCAGTACAGTTGTCATGAACGGGGAAATTAGCTACAGAGACCAAAACTGTTTTTTGTACCAGGCTGTAAACATGTTTATTTCTGCTGTGAAGTTGGACATTTGGACATGGGGACTTATGGAGACTGAATCACTTCTGGAGCCAGCCTCAAGTGGACGTTAGAGGAACTGCAGTTTGTAGTTTCAGTTCCTGTGTCGCTCCTAAACTCTCCTGGTGGAGATAATCCCACTGCGACCTGGAAACAACAACATGACATGTCGGACATGTTGTGACGCTGTAAGCTGGACAGTCACTGTGTGTGTCCATCATTCTTAAACTTCCTTTACAGATCATGTAGACGAGCTTTACAACCACAAGTCATGAAATTGACTCCAGGGATTAATCCACACACACACACACACACACACACACACGCACACACGCACACACACACACACACACACACACACACACACAGTCCGTTGTCATGTATCTTTGCAGGACCTGCAGAAAAGCAGCTCACTGAGTTTAAACTCCTTCATGGATTCATTCGTGCTCACGTTTTAGAAACGCTCGCTCACGTCCTCGCAGCACTTTCCTGTCCCCGGTTTAGCTGTGCTGTCCTCTGCAGTGTAAATCACATTAAGCTCTAACAGGCAGCTTAGACGAGCACCCAAAGCACCACGGGCCATTACCTTCTCCATTTTAAGAAGATCTGCTCAGTAATAACTGCCCGTTACTGGAAATTAAAGGCACCTGCCTTCCGGCCACAGGCGCTCATGTCTGCAGAGATTGTCAGATTATCGAGCTTTCCGCTGCCAATTCAGCCACGAGACGGAGGAAGAGGAAGACGAGGACTGTCCCCAGAAACCGTTTAAAACCCTGTACTGTAATCAGTGTCACAGGTTCAAATCCGACCTTCGGAGAAGAGCAAAGGAGGATGAGATGCAGCTCCTCTTTACTGGAAGACGATTTGTTCTATTCATCTAGAAATAAAACTAAAACTACAGACTGTAACGAACAGAACCTTTAAGTCTGATTTCATGTAAAGTGTGTCCCCGCAGACTGTCTAAAACCTGGACGTAGTCTCCGTGACGTCCCCGCAGACTGTCTAAAACCTGGACGTAGTCCCCGTGATGTCCCCGCAGACTTATATTTTGGGATGAAGTTTTGTTGTCAGGTGCTTTGTGTAATTGGATGTTTGTGGTTAAAGTGATTCAGATGCAGCAGACAGTCTGATGATCCACACTGTGATAACTCAAGACATCAACGCTCCGTCATCTCAAACATCCGTCAGGACGTCACTGCTAACAGAGACTAGAAGTGAAGCTCGCAGCATTGTGTGACGCTGACAGTCAAATAACAAAGAACCACGGATTCATGATGAAGGAGAAAGAGAGGTGGTGTACACCGTCAGCAGCGCCTGATACTGAACCTGAGTGACTCCGTTTATGTTGTGTTGCAGCGTCAGACCAGGTGAGGTAAATCTACCTTGATGATCACTGACTCCGCCCACCGAGCAGCTGCAGGGAAACTGAATAAAACAGACTGACGGAGCAGAATTCGTTTAAAACTCATTAAATCTGGTTTTTACTGCATCCGTCAAGCGTGACAGACCACCACGACTCATCATCTATTCTATGTATTTCATTCTGTCGATCTCTGTCCTCATTCAAACAGCCTTTAAACATTCGAACTTAAAAAACTGACTAACTGTTTAACTAACCAGATGGTTGTCTGATCTTTAAGTATACAGGAGTCCTCACGTACCACACAGCAAGCAAGTCCATCAAACAGATGATATGAAAGTGTAACGGCTCGGCGCAGTGAGGATGATAAGTTCGAGTTCGGCTGTTTGAGTTGAAAGATGCGACAGAACAAAGATCTCGGTTGCAGCAGTTGAAGACGCTCTGTCATGTCATTTATTTTTCTGCAGCTTCTTCCAAATCTGTTTTGCTTCACGGGTTCCCAAAGTTTTCATGTCAAGGATCCACCATAGCCCAAACCTGAGAGGACTCAGATTGTCCCCAGACCTCAGTTTGGAAACCAGTGTTCTTTAGAGGTTCTCCAAATGTTTTAATCTGAACCAGGACCTCAGACTCTGCTCTTGTCCTCTCCAACTTTTCTCTGGAAACTTTTGGAGAACATTGAACATGAGCGAACGCTCACAGTCTGTTTCCTCATTTCAGAATTGATTAGTAGGAACTGGATGTCCTGACTTCAGCCTGCGACCCTGTCAGAGTTTCTTTCAGAACAAACTCGACTCTGTGACGTGTTTAGAAATGAAGGAACACAGCAGATTGATGCAATTTGAATAATTCAAATGTGACCCATAAATTACCAGAGAAAGATTCAGATGGATGAATGTTTCTCGTCTCCGTCAGCTCGATGTTTTCTGCGTTTTGCTGCTCAGTTTATCGTCGCTCGAACCTTTTACACCTGAGCGTGTAATCCTGTGAAACTGTCCCTTTAAAGCACTTCACCTGTGTGATCACGCCTGCTGTGTCTCAGCTCTCGTCCTTCCAGACGTCCACCTGAAGGGGGCGGACCAAGGGATCCACATGGAGACGTGTCCGTCCTCTCAGCCTGCTGTCTTAACACCGGTGTGACCTCTCCTCTGAGCTCCTGGACGGAGCGTCGGGTTTGGAGGCCCATCTGGACGCTGCTGTAACTCCGCCCTGATGTTCGGGTGGACAGGAGAGGACGGGACGTCTGCAGGGGGGGCTGATGGGAAAAGTGACTCAGACTAACTGAGGATGTACGTGCATAATCAATGAGGAGCAGGCTGGACAAGGACAGAAAGTTTAAGAAGCCTCCACAGTGACTCAGCGATGACCTGGCCAGGTGTTGAGATGTGGTGCCTTCAAGTGTACGGAATAAAGTCGGACAACGAGGACACTGCTGCACTGAAGACACGATATGAATCCATCTATCAGTCTCTACTGTATCTATCGTCTACGTCCAGGTTTTAGACAGTCTGCGGGGACGTCACAGAGACTACGTCCAGGTTTTAGACAGTCTTCGTCTTTCTACTCCTCGCTCTCTTTGCTCAGCATCAGTCCGATCTCTGGTTCTGATCTGACTCTGAGGGCTCTGATAGGAGGAGGAGGAGGTGGAGGTGGAGGAGGAGGAGGAGGAGGAGGTGGAGGAGCAGATTAACGGAGCTCCGTTCTCCTTCACAGCGATAAATCGCCCGCTGTGCCCCTCAGCTCGTCTTGCAGGCCGTATCCACATGGATCTGTGGCACTGTTGTGCAGATGAGATGAAATGTGGCGGTAATGTGATGCTGTGCGGACAGATAAAACACCATCTGCTCGTCTCTTCACCTTCACGCCCCCGCACACTCCGTCCTCACTTCCTGCCTGTGTTTCCTCTCCTGTCATTGTTCTCTGCATCTCTCTCTCTCGTTATAACTCATAATTAAATGTGTCCTTCTCTTTCAAACCTGCACTTCAGGCTGCATAATGTGCAGAACTGTATTTTCTTGAATCATTCCCCTTCATCTCTCACAGACGGAGGTGTGGGCTGCGGTGAATATAACTTCCACCCTCTCGGCTCCGAGCTGACGGTGCTCTGCAGAATCTGGGTGGGCGGTGCAGGTGTAGGCAGCTTGTTTGTTTGTCTTCTAACCGTGGACGGAGAGCTGCTCAACAGGTTAAACTCTGCTAGACGGAAGAGAAAGATCCTCTGACTAATGTGGAGCTGAAATCACGTCGTGAAGACGTCTCTCAGCTTTCAATCAAAATCTGAAACTGTGTCCACTAAAGTCCACCGAGCTCGACTGCAGGAGCTGATCGTGACTGTTGGAAACAACCATGGTGATTCCATGTGAAGCACCGCGACATGTTACAGGAGCAGGAAATACATATTGACGGACAGAAACACAGAAACAGCATAAAGCATCTGGTCAATTTTCAAAATAAAACACCCTGCAGAAAAATGACCTAATCCGAGCCACGTGGAGGACGGACCAAAACAGAGTCACAGAGCCGAGCCCGTGGGACGATCTCCGATGTTGCCCTGTCACAGTTTGAAGCCGCTGAACAAGCTGCCGTGTTTGACAAACTCAGATTTCATGACCTTCATTCATGTTGAGGACTTGAAGCACAAAGTTCAGGTTCCTCCTGCAGAGAACACTTTCAGTCAACGACAGACTTTGAACGCTTGAAGCTCAGCAGAGGTAATTAAAACACATTCATTAGCTGTATTTACACTTTAACACTGAAGGAATCTTTCTCCACTCACTTATAATTAGAATCCAGGACTCTGTTTTTTTTTCGCAGCATGTGGCAGCGTCACAATATTTACCTGCTCGGCATCGTGAGTCGGTGTTTATCGCTCTCACCTGTGTTCTGCGGAGACGAGCAGCAGATGGAGGAAATGTCGAGCTGACGGATGAAGGTAACTTCAGGAGACGTTTCCTGTCAGGCGGCTCGGCCCACGCTCCTCGTCTGGAGTCGACAGTTTGAGTTTTGGGATCGTCGACAGTTTTACCTGCGATGCCTTTTGTGTGGTGAACGCCACGAGTGCCGAGGAAGACAGACTGAGAGCCACACCACATCTCAGGCACTTTGGGTAATCAGTGATCCTGATCTCCATCCTCTCTACGTGAAGACAAACATACTGATCACAGGTCAAGACTGTGCAAGCTCTTAAATAACTCGACATCGCAGAGACCTCAGTGTCATCCTCGACCAGCTCAGACAAACTCGTTAAATCGATGGTTCAATCATCTCGTTTCTGTCACACATGCCTTAACTAACCGCTTAAATCTTTGCAGCTCGTTCAAACCTCGATCACATCACACCACACGCCGGCTGAGTTCTCTCTCTTCTTGATAAGCGCTCTGGAGAACGTTTTATGTTTAATCATCGTTTTTAAAACTGACGGCTGGTTAAGTCGAACTTTTGCAGCAACAGTTTCTTTGAAGAACCAACAGGTAAAAGGTTCACCTGTGGGTCACTGTAAAGAACCTCCTAAAGATTTATAGACAAAGGCGACAGAGACGCTGCAGCTCAGACAGAGTCTGTGGACCGACCTGAAGAGGTGATCAGGGCTGTAAACTGTCATCAGAAGTCTGAGGTTTGGAGGAACTTTTTATCAAAGAACCAGAGATTTTCTAACAGCTTCAGAAAAACCAGAGACAGAAGAATCTCATGTCTGTCCAACTTTGACTTTAACCTACAAATAATAAAAAAAACAGTTCTATGAAAAGTAAAAGTCATATTTAACAGGGAAAGCTGGACTGTCAGCCGAGTTCACACTGCAGTAACTTCTTCCTCTTTCTCTCCTGCAGCTGTAAAGTGAAGCCAGCCAAAGAGAAACCTCAGCTTGTTTAAAAGCTCAACTGTGAAACTACACAACACTTCTAACTGGAGGTACGACTCCTGCCAAGACCCCCGCTGGGCCCTAACAGCTCTGGATCCCTCTCATCCTCCCATGAAAGAGTAAATACTGAAGAAGAAGAAAGTGGGCTGCCTGTGTGAGTTAAGACTTCTATGACTTCTACCTGACTGGACTTTCCGTCCTCTCGTCTGTCCAACACACAGAGAGAGACAGGAGTGAAAACAGTTTGTCTTCAGCTGCCATCCTTCACATCAAATCTGATATTCGCCTCTTCATTGACTGAAGTCTGAAAGACGCATCGTGCGTCAGTTGATTCCACCTCTACGTCTTTTCCCTTCAGACTCCAGCAGAGCTCCTGATCTTTGACTAACCACCATTCAGCATGTTGGCGAAGGTTTAAATCACATCCAGCGTGGCTCCGGTCACACTAACAAATATTTCAGCATACCCTTAAATCCCAACCAGGACATCGCAGCCTCAACCCTGTTCCAGTTTGTTCTCCACCTGGTTTCAAACTCCACCAGAAGTGTTGGATGAGCTCCGTCCACTGGTGGAATTTAGCGGTTAGGATCTTATCTTGAAGTGAAACACCTTTAATTTACTGACAGTGGACTGTCATCACTTGTGGACACCCCCAGAAACACCCATCAACTCGCTGACTTGTTTCCTTCTGTTCGTTCATTCAGTTTCAGCAGAGCAGACGATGAGCTCCCGTACAAACAGTAAATGCATCAGTTCACTAATAACTCTACATCACTCCATGTCCACTCTGTCTGCTCTTACAGAGGTCGGTCATTCAACCCAGCAGCAGAAAACTCTCACACTCACGAGTGCCTCACGAGTTGACTTGAAGGTGTGTGTGGGTGTTTTTGGTTTTGATGAAGTCAATTAAAGTCCACAGTCTTTCAGTCCACAGCAGAGCGTTTTGTGCAGCCTCAACTCAAGACCTTCCCCAACAGGAGATTTAATGTTAACAGGTACAAAGATACCATTAGCAGAGACTCTGCTTTTTGCTCTGCCTGCAGGCATTTGTTCCATGTGACCCAGCTCTGGTATTTAGGTCAGAAACACTTTTCAAAGTGGAAGAAATCTTTGTGCAAGGAAGGCTTTACAGATCAGTCTAAATCAAAGCAACACTGAAATGCAGCGTGTGCCTGGAAGCAGCATCAAGCGATTCTTCGAACCAATTCATGTTCTATTAAGGAGAGGGGAACTCGAAGAACCAGGGATGAAAACGACTGCAGAGGTACTGCCGCCCAGAAAACATCTGAAAGAGGTCACAGAGGACTCAGTGAACGCTTCTGGAAATGCAGAACACAGGATGAGATGTTCAAATGTTTAGCACAGACAGTACAAGCTGACATAATTGGGACGTTAAAGAGGATCAGGATCGGAGTTTCCTGTAACGACAGACCCAGAACTCAATGGACTATACAGGCTATCTGGCCTGGGAACACCTCAGGATCCTTCAGGAGAAAAATCAAGCTCACGCTGCTCTTGACAGGATCTGCAACATTAAAGGTTGATTCTGTTCATTTGCTCAGACTGCTCTGGATAACTACGTCTGCACAGGATGTTTTATTTTGAAAATTGCCTGGATTGGCTGTGTTTAGTGTTGCTGCTGTGTTTTAGACGTAAGCAGCAGCAGCACAGCTCTGTCAAGAACGACCACGATCAGCGCCGGCGGCGACACGGCTGTGCCCGGAGGAATGAAGCAAGCTGGTACATGTCGATGCTGTGAGTAAACTTTCTACACTGTGGCATCCACTTTTACTTCTTCACACGCAGTCAATACTGGACTCAGGGCTCCTCAATGTAGACGTCCCATTAACTCACTCGTCCCCTTTAATTAGTGATTTGTGCCCTTCAGTCCACTTCACTTCCCCTCGACATCGCTCTGTTTTCATCGTCTTAAACACACATTGCTCTCTTATCTTTTCGTGTGTCATCCTGACATCTTAATTGTTCACTTCCTCCTCAGAAACACGACAGCAGGAAGCTGGAGGGGCTGAGCTGCTAATGGCCTGCATGACAGAGGTGATAAGCAATAATTGTATCATCAGTTACAATAATGGAATGGTAATGCATGAAAATATATGTATGTGAGATGATTTCAGCGGACGCACACACACACACACACACACACACACACACACACACACACAGCCACCTGTGCTGGATGTGAATCACACTCCTAAAACTGACCTGGTCTGATGAAACGTTGTGAAACGAGCACACTCCTAAAACTGACCTGGTCTGATGAAACGTTGTGAAACGAGCGTGCAGAGTTAAAATGCTCGCGACGCTCTCAGAAACACAAAGAAAGTCAGAGACAATGTTTGGAATCAGACGGAGGCGGGAAGTCGTTTGGATGAGACGAGTTCTGTTCATCTTTCCTGCACAGTCGAAGACTTTGAGCTTTTAATACGCCTGAAAACTGTGACGACCCAGCAAGGAAACCACCTCGGTAGGCTGCGGTGCTGCTGACTGCTGGTTCGGAGGTTGTGCTCGCTGCAATGCATCGTGGCGTGGGTGTAATGCATATTCTCTGCTGGCTACAGTAAATAATGCGACCTGTTTTAACAAGAAGCACGTCAATTTGAGGAGGTCAACAGCGTGCTAATGTTTCAGTGAACTAGAAGCCGATGAAGCTTCTCTGAGGACTTTTCAAAGTTTCATGTTGAGCTTCTCTTTAACACTGAAATCAGCCGTTCAGTTACAAGAACCAATGTCAGTGAACAACTGAAATCATTTTCATTTCCACTCTTCACACTGATTTAGAATCATAACACTCCTTAAAGGTAATAAATGGATAAACTGATGATGTGTCGACCGTCAACAGGTTTTTTTTTTCCCGTGTTACAAACTGTAGTTTCATTCCCGCCGTGCCAATCTCATCTTCTGCTGTTTGTCAGACGAGATGCTGCTGTCACATTAATTTGCTGCAGCAGTGAAGAAACACGTGAAATTGAGTGAGTAATAAAAGAGTCACGCCATCAGCGAATAGACTGACAGAAGTGATACCGAGACAGAACCGGGACCAAAGAGAAGCAGAACAATTGGAAAATGAACACAGCGACTCCTGAAAAGTTCAAATCAGATCAAATCAGATTTTATTTGTACAGCCCAAAGTCACAGAGTCCATTTTCCTCTGAGGCTTTACAATCTGTACAGGGAGTGACACCCTCTGTCCTTAGACCCTCGGTTCCAGTGAGGAAAAACTGCCCACAAAAACCTTTAACAGGGAAAAAAGGTGGAAGAAACCTCAGGAAGAGCCACAGAGGAGGGATCCCTCTCCCAGGACGGACAGACGTGCAATAAGAGACTACTCCAGGTTTTAGACAGTCTGCTGGGACGTCACAGAGACTACGTCCAGGTTTTTAGAAGTCTGCGGGGGATCACGGAGACTACGTCCAGGTTTTAGACAGTCTGCGGGGACGTCACGGAACTACGTCAAGGTTTTAGAGACGTCTGCGGGGACGTCACGGAGACTAGTCCAGTTTTTAGACAGTCTGCTGGGACGTCACGGAGACTACGTCCAGGTTTTGAAGTCTGCGGGGACGTCACGGAGACACGTCCAGGTTTTAGACAGTCTGGGGGACGTCAAGGAGACTAGTCCGGGTTTTAGACAGTCTGCCGGGGACGCACAGAGACAAGTCCAGGTTTTAAACAGTCTTCGTCTTTCTACTCCTCGTTCTCTTTGCTCAGCATCAGTCCGATCTCTGGTTCGATCTGACTCGTGAGGCTCTGATAGGAGAGAGGAGAGGGAGGGAGGAGGAGAGAGATGTGGAGGATGTGGAGGAGGTGGAGGGAGGAGGAGAGGAGGAGGGAGGGGTGGGGGGGAGGAGGTAGGAGGATGGAGGTGGAGAGATGGCAGATTAAGAGCTCCGTTCTCCTTCACACGCGATAAATCGCCCGCTGTGCCCCTCAGCTCTTCGCAGCGTATCCACATGGATCTGTGGCACTTGTTGTGCAGATGAATGAAAATGTGGGCGGTATGTGGATGGGTGCGGACAGATTAAAACACCATCTGCTCGTCTCTTCTGTCACCTCACGCCCCGCACACTCCGTCCTCACTTCCTCCTGTGTTTCTCTCTCTCCGTCATTGTTTCCTGCATCTCTCTCCTTCTCTCCTCCCTCTTTTATAACTCATATTAAATGTGTCCTTCTCTTTCAAACCTGCACTTCAGGCTGCATATGTGCAGAACTGTATTTTCTTGATCATTCCCCCTCATCTCTCACAGCGGAGGTTGGGCGTGCGTGAATAAACTTCCACACCTCTCGGCTCCGAGCTCACGGTTTGCTCTGCAGAATCTGGGTGGGCGGTGCAGTGTAGGCAGCTGTTTGTTTGTCTTCTAACGTGGACGGAGAGCTGCTCAACAGGTTAAAAATCTCTCTAGAACGGGAAAAAAGATCCTCTGAACTATGTGGAGCTAAATCAGTCGTGAAGACGTTCTCTCAGCTTTCAATCAAAATCTGAAACTGTGCCACTAAAGTCACCGAGCTCCGACTGCAGGACAGGATCGTGACTGTTGGAAACAACCCATGGTGATTCCCGTGAAGCACCGCGACATGTTAACAGGAGCAAGAAATACATATACGGACAGAAAACACGAAACATCAAGCATATTGGTCAATTTTCAAATAAAACACCCTGCAGAAAATGTACCTAATCCACCCACGTGGACGGACCAAAACAGAGTCACAACAGCCCGTGGGTACGATCTCATGTTGTCCCTTCACAGTTTAACCTTGAACAACTGCGTGTTTTGACAAACTCAGATTTATGACCTTCAATTTTTGTGAGAACTTGAAGCACAAAGTTCAGGTTCCTCCTGCAGAGAAACACTTTCAGTCTAACGACAGACTTGAAGCCTTGAAGCTCGCAGAGTAATTAAAACATTCAGTAAGCTTATAAACACTTAACACGAGGAATTCTTGTCTTCCTCATCACTATTTTAGAATGCCAGACTCTGTTTTTTTTTCGCAGACATGTGGCAGTCTACACAATATTTCCTTCGCTCAGTAGTCGTTTTTTTATCGCTCTCACCTTGTTTCTGCAACGAGCAGCAGATGGAGGAAATGTCGAGCTGACGGATGAACGGTAACTTCAGGAGACGTTTACTCCTGTCAGGCGGTCGGTCCCACGCTGCCTCCTGGAGTCTACGTTGAAGTTTGTGTATTTCGACAGTTTTACCCTGCGATCCTTTTTGTGTGGTGAACGCCACAAGTGCCGAGGAAGACAACGGAGAGCCCACACACATCTCAGGCACTTTGGGTAATCAATGATCCTGATCTCCATCTCTCCTCTAGGAGACAAACATACTGATCACAGGTCAAGACTGTGCCAAGCTCTTAAATAACTCGACATCGCAGAGACCTCAGTGTCATCCTCGACCACCTCAGACAAACTCGTTAAAAATCGTGGTTCAATCAATCTCTTTTCTCGTCACAACATGCCTTAACTAACCGTTAAATCTTTGCAGCTCGTTCAAACCTCGATCACATCACATCATGCTCAGCGCCGGCTGAGTTCTCTCTCTCTTCTTGCTTGATAAGCGCTCTGGAGAACGTTTTAGTTTAATCATCGTTTTTTAAAACTGACGGCTGGTTAAGTCGAACTTTTGCAGCAACATTCCTTTGAAAAACCAACAGTTAAAAGGTTCACCCTGTGGGTCACTGTAAAGAACCCCTAAAGATTATAGACAAAGGCGACCAGAGACGCTGCAGCTCAGACAGAGTCTGTGGACCGACCTGAAGAGTGATCAGGGCTGTAAACTGTCATCAGAAGTCGAGGTTGGAGGAAACTTTTTATCAAAGAACCAGAAGATTTTCTAAACAGCTTCGAAAACCGAGACAGAGAATGCCATGTCTGTCCACTTTGAACTTAACCTAAAAATATAAAAACAGTTCTATGAAAGTAAATCATATTTAACAGGGAAAGCTGGACTGTCAGCCGAGTTCACACTGCAGTAACTTCTCCTCTTTCTCTCTCCTCAGCCTAAAGTGAAGCCAGCCAGAGGAAACATCAGCTTTGTTTTAAAGCCAACTGTGAAACTAACACACACTTCTAACTGGAGAGTACGACTCCTGCCAAGCACCGCTGGGCCAACAGCTCTGGATCCCTCTCATCCTCTCATGAAGAGTAAATACTGAAGAAGAAGAAAGTGGGCTGCCTGTGTGAGTTAGACTTCTATGACTTCTACCTGACTGGACTTTCTGTCCTCTCGTCTGCCAACACAGAGAGAGACAGGAGTGAAAACAGGTTTGTCTTCAGCTGCCATCCTTCACACAAATCTGATATTCGCCTCAGCGCTCTTCATTGACGAAGTCTGAAAGACGCATCGTGCGTCAGTTGATTCCACCTCTACGTCTTTTTCCCTTCAGACTCCAGCAGGCTCCTGATTTTGACTAACCACCATTCAGCATGTTGGCGAGTTTAAATCACATCCAGCGTGGCTCCCGGTCACACTAAAAATATTTTCAGCATACCCTTAAATCCCAACCGGGACATCGCAGCCTCAACCCTGTTCAGTTTGTTCTCCACCTGGTTTCAAACTCCACCAGAATGTTGGATCAGCTCCGTCCACTGGTGAAAGGTTTAGCGTTAGGATCTTCGTTGAAGTGACACACCTTTAATTTTACTGACAGTGGACTGTCATCACTTGTGGACACCCCCAGAAAACACCATCAACTCGCTGATTTTTGTTCCTCTTCTGTTCGTTCATGTTTTCAGCAAGCAGACGATAGCTCCCGTACAAACAGTAAATGCCTCAGTTCACTAATAACTCTACATCACTCCATGTCCACCTGTCTGCTCTTACAGAAGTCGGTCATTCACCCAGCAAGCAGAAAAACTCTCACACTCAGGTTTTAGACAGTCTGCGGGGACGTCACGGAGACTACGTCCAGGTTTTAGACAGTCTGCGGGGACGTCACAGAGACTACGTCCAGGTTTTAGACAGTCTGCGGGGACGTCACATTCAGCCTCGTTGTCTTAAGTCATACTGCAGACGTGTCTTTGTTCTCATGTACAGTTTGAGGCACAGACGTGCAGCTGGACTAAAAATATCTGAGCATCAAATCAAATCAACGTGTAGCATCCAGACTCTGTATGATTGCTTCCTGTTGGCCTGAGCGTCCGGCCTCCCCTGTGTGATGTGGTGTAATGAGACAGGTAAACTCGTGTTTCTTATCTATCCCCACACATTTCAAAGAGATGAGGAGGAGCTGAGAGTCGGGAGAAGATCCAATTTTGAATCAGCCAGGTTGCTGCCACTCCGCCGCCTCTCTCCTCTGGCAGATCTGAGGAGCAGAGGTTTTAAAATGCTAATCCCGTCGACCTTGAAGCCCTGAGGCGGCAGCTGAGCGAGCGAGGCACATCTCTCCTGAGCTTCCCGTCAGTCAATAATCAAACAAACAGGCAGAACCTCCCGCCAATGATCCAGAGCACACACACATGAACACACACATGCCACAGGGTTGCATCAACATTCCCCTTTAGCCATTTGCCTCGGGAAACACACACGGCGTGTAAACACACACTGCCTGCACAACCTGCACACACTGTTTAAGTGGAGTGTTTGCATGCAGTGTGCGATCTGTCACGAGTGACTGAACGTGTTAGCTAATGAATGGAAAACATCCCGACCTGTAATGAGCCGTGGTGTAACACACACACACACACACACACACACACACACACACACACACCTGGTCCAGTCCACAGGTAGCTACCAAGTTCATTCAGTAATTAGCATTAACACAGTCAGAGTTCAGCTTTAATCTCAATGTTACTGCAGCATTAAACAGCACTGAAGCTATAGCTGATCCACCCTCAGTTCATTCTGCCACTTTTCATGGCGATCTGCAACAATAACTCAAACTTAGTGCTGACAGCCACAGCAACAGGACAAAGATGCACAGAGTTTAAAGCTACATTATGAAAAGAAATTACTATTTTTATCTTTAAGCAAGGTCAACAACACAAGAGCCAGCCAAGAAAGTGAGTGAGACCAGGAAGAAGCTGTGGCTACTGGGAGGAAGGGTGTCCTTAACGACCCACAGGTGTCCTTAACGACCCACAGGTGATCTTAACAACCCACAGGTGTCCTTAATGACCCACAGGTGACCTTAACGACCCACAGATGACCCACAGGTGACCTTAACGACCCACAGGTGATCTTAACGACCCAGAGGTGTCCTTAATGACCCACAGGTGACCTTAACGACCCACAGGTGATCTTAACGACCCACAGGTGTCCTTAATGACCCACAGGTGACCTTAACGACCCACAGGTGATCTTAACGACCCACAGGTGTCCTTAACGACCCACAGGTGATCTTAACGACCCACAGGTGACCTTAATGACCCACAGGTGACCTTAACGACCCACAGGTGATCTTAACGACCCACAGGTGTCCTTAATGACCCACAGGTGTCCTTAAAGACTCACAGGTGTCCTTAAAGACTCACAGGTGATCTTAATGACCCACAGGATGGAGGGGTCGGTCTATCACTGTCACAGTCCTCGTCCTTCCACGCTTCTTTTTTTGTGTTTGATTACATTTTTATTGGAATTGTTAATTTTCAAAATCAATCAGAGTTTCCATCCAGACGTTGTTTTGGTCACAGTGATTAAAATGTTTGAGGTAAGATAAATGTAATCAGTGTCTGCCCAGCTTGTGAGGACGATAGGGGCTGAGCCTTTGAGAGGATTTGCCATGCGTTCCCTGCAACATGTCCCAGAAGTCGTCCTCCTCTGGGACTCGAAGAACCTTGTCAAAGGTTCTCGAGATCCCCGAGGTGTCTCCATAGTTCCGGGGTTAAAAGTTTAGTTCTCTCATGGGCCAGCTAAAAGCCTGAGTCGTCCCTGAGGAGAGGGATGAAGCACAGTGCCGGATGCCAGCCACAGTGAGTCCTGCCAGGCTGGGAGTTCCCCGGAGGCAGCTGTGGTGAACAGCCTCACCTCACCTCATCTGACTGCTGTCTGGAGGCGGGATGGATGAAGGGAGCGATCCTCTGCAGAACGAGTGAATCTAAAGAACGAAAGAAGCCTTGAGTCGCGGCCAAAGTGGACACAAGATTCAGTTAAATGGTTCATTTGGCACGAGAACAGAGAGCAGCTGATTGATGGTAGTAACCTTCACCGTCCCGGATCGATAGCTCAGCACTCTGCTTCCCTCAGCTGTATGAAGCCGTCAGACGCAGATGAAGCCGCAGCAACATCATAATTAGCCTTCAGATTATGGAAATCCTCTCGAACAATAAACACTCGCTCCCTGAAGCACCTTTTTCCAGAACGATCAACATCTGAGGCTGAATTTTAAAATGCTGTTAATCTGAGCTGCTTAAGCCACACACACACACACACACACACACACACACACACACACACACACACTTTATTACTGCCAGTATGCTGCTTATTTAACAACATATTAAGGATGGTTTGAAATGTGGACAATGGAGGACCCGTCTGTAACCCATGAATTACACCGAGCCTGTTTTGGTCCGTTCCGCTTCATTTCCCATCAGGAGCGTTTGTGAAGTGTTTTCCCTCCAGACTTCCTTTCATTTTATTTTTCTTGGTTCATGAGCTTCCACCAAGAGTAAGTAGGCTACGATCAGGAGGTTGCATGAAAACCGTCATGTATTCGCCACAGAGCAGAGCGAAGAGGCGTTTCTGATGGACTCAGAATCATCGTCTAGGATGGACACGATCAGTTCTGACGGCCAACGCTCAACCAGAATGTGTCGCAGCATATGAGATTTAAAGTTGGCCTGCATGCCATCCACTATTTCTATCTTCAAAAAATATTTGCTGAGCCCAACCATGGAAGAACCCATATCAGTATGCTATTGGTAGCAGCTGTGAATCAGTGTGAACCATCAGCAGCCCACCTGCCCCAAAATACAAAAACAGAGAGCACTCTTCAAAACTTTGTTCTATCATGCACACAGTGATCAAAAGCTCCATGTTACCTTTAAATGTGTCGCCTGATTTGAATCCTTTAATAAACCTGGACTTTTATCAAATTCAGGAACTGCAAGTGAGAGTTTAGTGAAGTGAAGACGTCTAATCAGCTGAAATAATTCAAATCACCTGTGTATGCAGGACTGTTGTCGTCGCCACAGACAGGAAATGGTTTGACATGTATTCTATTGTTACATTTCACGTGGAACATGTGGTTTGCATGTTAAACATGCTTTGCACGTGGGAAATGACGTGTGATGGCCATGGGACATTACATGTTACAACAATCAGTACCTGGTTGGTGAAGTCAGGCCGATCTTTTACTTGAGCTTCATTTATTTATGTGTCCATGTGTTATCACGTTTCCAGGTCTACAAACATGAAATTCACGTGTTCTATCTGTAATTAAAATGCACTTCAGTGCAGGAGTTCTCATATTGTAAAAACATCTCCCCCATCTCAAACGTTGTGCATCGATCTTTGTTCTTCTACGTTCGATCTCATCACAGAGCTGCAGCGTACATGAAATGCAGAACAATGCGTGCGGAAACGTTCCACGATACATGGAGCAGGACTGTGAACGCACCCTGTGCTTGTCACCATGCCGTGCCTGCAGCACATCTCAAACGTTGTGTTCCAGCAGTTTGTGTGAAATTGGTTTCCAGTCTAATAACGGATCCAGATCCAGTTTATTTGCTGCTATTTTATTGTGATGAAAGTTGCATCGTGCAGCTTTAAAATCAAACGTCTGTAATGGAGTGAAACAAAGAGTCTGTTTGAAAGAGCGAGGCAGAGGGAGGGAGGCCGTACAATTAGAAGTAAATGTGCTTTAAATCCGAGAGAAACATCTGCAGCTGACAGCGTGTTCATGATTTCAGCCGCGTAGACGCTGCTCATCGCGCCGTATTTGCTTATCCGCCTGCGGCACACGTGAAGACACTAATGCAATGCTTTGTTCCATGCTGTTTCACCGGGAAGCCACTTATTTTGTCGACACGACTTCCCAATACACGAGAAGACAAAAGCTTTCCTGAGACGCAGCAGATTTTTACTGCTGTGATGAGAAACATGGCATTTATGTTGAATTAAAACATAACAGAGTGTGTGAAGAACGGCAGACAGCAAAAGGACGAGAGTACAAGTGATAAAGACAGAGGTGAAGGCATATCGTCATGATCTAAAGCTGTTCTTTAGGAGACGACCTTGAAGAAGTCTTCTTCTTCTTCTTCACCAAATTACAATCGTGTGCAGCATTAGCGCCAGGCTTTGACTGCTGAAATATAAATATCAAACATATGTATTCACCTCAACCGCTTTAGCTCAGCAGCTTTCACAGCCGCTGTTTTCTCATTGCCAGTGGTTACTGTCCCTCAGCCACGCAGACAAAATGGTGTCCACTGAGGACGAGAGGTGTCCAGAGTTCCACACTGAGTGAAACCATCCAGGTACTCACAGTACACTGACTTTAGACCTGACAGTGCGGACACACTGATGGATGAGGACTGAGACAGCGATGGTCACACCCCTCCATCCTGTGGGTCGTTAAGGTCACCTGTAGGTCGTTAAGGTCACCTGTAGGTCGTTAAGGACACCTGTGGGTCGTTAAGATCACCCGTGGGTCGTTAAGGTCACCTGTAGGTCGTTAAGGACAGCTGTGGGTCGTTAAGGTCACCTGTGGGTCATTAAGGTCAGCTGTGGGTCGTTAAGGTCAGCTGTGGGTCGTTAAGGTTACCTGTGGGTCGCTACAGTACACTGACTTAAGACTGAATTTATGGACTCAAAGTAGAAACTGTAAGTCTGGAAGGACGAGAACTGAGACACATGATAGAAGACCATGACAGTAAAGAACCATCAGGTCACTTTGGGTGAGGCCGTCTGAAGCCTGCAGAAACTCTTTGTGGAGCATCACTCAACCAAACACCTCGCTGAGTGTGTGTTGTGGTGTGTAATGTATCCGTGTGAGGCTCTGTGCAGACTGTGGCAACACATTTCCTTGAAGATTAAAGCTTACAGGACCTCCTCGTACAGCTGGGGATCATGAATCTGTCTGCAGAGATGAAACAAAGTGTTTTTGTTTGGCATCTTAAAGATAATCCTTAAAGAAAACTGTGGCTACATTAAACTTAAAGTTCCCCCTCGTGAGAGTTTTTCTTTACAGTTACTCAGCGCTGAGGTCACTTTCTGTCGCCAGCTGAAGTTCGGGAAAACTTCGGACTTGGAAAAAGACTTATTGCTGCTGGCAGACCCACCGCAAACTATTATTGTTCCCGCTGTGGTAATGATTCAAATGCAGCTTGTCAGGGAAGATATTTATGTTGGTGTTACCTGAGGACAAGGAAACGTCTTCCTCACAGAGAGCACACAGCACTAAATCCACAGTGACGCGCTGTAGGTTTATATTGTGCTGTACGAGCATGATGCTGCACTCACAGAATACAATCCAACGAAGCACGAGGCAACGAGAAAAACTGATTTCAGCAGCTCTGTTTTAAAGACAGAAAGAAAACACAACTTGCTCTTTGATTTGAATGATGATATGAGACGTTTGTAGCTTTTTAAACTGAGATTGATTCAACAAAAGTCACGTCGACCCGCTCAGTCCTCTCTGCCGGCTCTTCTGTGAACTCTCCCCCAGGAAACAGCCTCTGTCTGGGCAGAGAGAGCCGGGTCAGTCCCTCTGTTCACGATGGAGATGATGTGATGATGAACTCTGCACGCTGGGTCAGGATCTCTCTCACAACACAACCTGACAGCTTCCAGAAGATCGGAAACCCGGGACGCTTTGTGGGCGGAGACATTTTTAAATTTATACAGGAAACCCGCCAAAATAAAATCATAGATAACAATGTGATGATGTATATTTCTGGTTCTGGTTATTGATGACAACTTAAACTATCTACAACACAAAGATCAGGACTTTATTTAATGTGTTTTGCGCTCTGGGGTCCAGTGGTTAAAATCGGGATCACTACATTGACGTGGAGTTTTTAGGTAAAGTTCAAATTTGGGAACGATTAAAGAAAGATTTGCAGAGATTGAACTGAATTTCATGAGGACGCCTAAAACAGCTTGATGAAGTGCTTGTAGTTCCCAACATTGTATTTTATTAGATGCTTAATACAAGTCATTCTAAATATTGTTTAATATTTATATGTATGTACAGTAGATTTCTCAGTGGGAGTATTATCTTTTACGTCTTTCACAAAATCTAGATCTTCTCATTCAGCGTTTTCTCGCAGCATTCAGGTTTTCACAAGCCGTCCTCTGATGGATGTCGGTTTCTCTTCCAGGTTCTCGGGCAGCGGCTGATGGACTGACATCAGGAAATAATGGCGGCTATTTCTGTCACCAGAGGTCTTTAAAGAGCCGTAAATTACAGCTGATGACCGCTGTGCTGGTGATAGAGTCTGGTAATGTGCTGCAGGCCAGTGGCTGTGTGAGGCTGTGTCAATGCTGAAGTGTAGCAGTAATAATAATCATACTCACCATCTTAGTTTAAAGTGTTCAAAACATTTGTGAACCCAAAGAACAGCTGAGGCTGGTGTGAAAGTCATGCCTTCACTGAGAATAGAAACATTCCTGTTTTATGTATTTTCACTTTTTCTTTTATTCAGTCACCGAACTTAAAGTAACTCGAACAAATCAGTGTTCTTTGTATCTTATATTACACCACTATATTATCTTATGTCTGCTTAAAGCCAGCCACTCTATCTGCTGCACACGTCTTATTTTTAGCCAGTTTAATGACGTGTCTGGAAAATGAATTGAAAACACGACTTTGTAATTAGCTACTTTGCGTATTGCTAATAATGTGGATTCATTTGCTCTCATGACTTTATTTAACAAACTAGCAAGTCGACAACTTTGCTACCAGCCAATCATCAACCAGGTCCCCAACAGCCAATCATCATCCAGGTCCCCAGCAGCCAATCATCAGCCAGGTCCCAGCAGCAGCTGATCTCACTGCCTAGTCCAGCAGCAGTCAGCCCAGCTCGGCGTCTGTCTTTCAGCCTTTTATTTCACCAAGCTCTCACCAACCACTAAAAGTCAGTCCCACATTTACTCTTGTCCGGCGGCTTCTTGCTCGCTCACTCTCTCCTTTTCTCTTCTTAGCTTCCTCCGTCAGCGTCCTCTTCACTCTCTGCTCCTCTGCCATCATGTCCGTAGAAGCTGCTGACTGCTGGGCTTCTAAACCTCCTCTTCTCCTTCTTCCAAACACTAACCTCTAAATTGCACCGGGCACGGCTCTGACAGATATATTTGAGTTCATATGTTCATTTTCATGTTTTGGTACTGACTGATTTTACCTTCTTCATCTGTGTTGGTTTCCTGAGTCCAGCTGAGCCTCCAGTTTCTTGTTATTTGTGTCACAGCCCGGCTCTTAACTGTGGCAAAGAAGGGAGACCAGACTGTGGAGTGGACTTACCTCAAGCATTTATTCACGACTCAACATCAGAAGAGGTCAGTCAGTGTCAGTAACCAGCAGTGTAAGTGAGTGTGTGTCAAAGAACAAAAGCAGTGGCTGCTGCAGCAAGGGCAAGAGAGAGCTCTGCAGTGTGACAGCCTGATACAGACACCACACCAGCCCAGAGGTCTCATCAAGAAGATGACCTGGAACCTGCAACGGAGAGCAAAGCAGCAGTGGAGTGGTGGGCTCCTCACATTTGTTTCTTTCTTTCAGCCATAGACCAGCATGCAGCTGCAGCAGGTTGTGTTTACATGAGTCACTTCAGGTTCATCAAACGGTTGTAACTTCATTAGTTGAATTACAAACTGATGATATCTCAGAGTGCGTCTCCTCGGGTGGGCTTGTACTCTGAGTAACTCATTAAGGCGTTCACACAGCGTGTGAAAACAGGACGATAACGTTCACCTTCTCCAGTGTGTCTGCTGCCGACTTCTCTGCACACCTCTTCAGATCCGTCCTGCCTGCGCTCACCCACACATGTGGAGAAGACGTTTTGACATTTCCGTGTCTGCGCTGCGTCCGTATTGTGTGAAAAGAGGCCAACAGAGTGGAAATACGAGCAGGCGGAGCTCCCACACAGTTTCAGTGGGGTATCACAGCCGTGACCTTTCTGCTCCTGCCGAACCTCCGCGGTGACGACAGGATGATGAGCGGCTTTCAGAAAAATCCATGTGGGGAAAAAAAGGACAAAAAAAAATCAAAGGACCCCTGACAAGTCCGGGATAAAAGAAAAGTGCTTTCTTTCAAGTCGTACAATAACCACACGAGGCCACAGCATTAACATCCAGAGCAGTTACAATGCACTCAGTTCATAAAGGTTAACAGAGTGTTTGGTACAGTCCAGAGGAAATCCGGCTATTTTCTCTAGTACTGAAAGAAAACAAAGAAAAGAAATCTAATAAGACGGACGGAGAACAGAAACACGCGGAAACACGAGCAGACATTTTGGTCTGGAAGTAACTAATTACTTCATTGGATTTGTTTCTTGGTCTGAAGATGAAAATGTTTTAGTCATTTGTCTCTTCAGAGTTTGTGTGTGAGAGATAAACGTCTTTTACTTCATTCAGTTTGTTCATTTAATTAAGATCATCTCCTGTCACCCTGTGCTGCTATGGTGCATGGCATCGGAGGGTTCAGGGACAGATGTTAGGCGTTGTGGATTGGCTCTCGTAACGGGTCAGATGGCTGTGGGTCCTGACCAGGATCACTATGCCTCAGTTTTCTTTGACTCAGTCCCAGCAGGCTGCGTTCTGGTTTACTGTGCCCGTTCTAGACGATGATTGTGATTCCACCGGAGGAGTCTATACAGAATACACAACCAGTCTATTTCTGACGACACTGTGTCAAACACATCAGAGCAGATCGATCTGACAGGAAGTCAGATGCAGGAACAACATAGAGAAGTCAGTCAATCTTCAAAATAAAACCCTGAGACGTGTCCGGATTGTCCAAATTGACGAAATCTGAGCAAGTTAACAAAGTCTGCGACCAAAAGAACATCACGGCTGTGACATGGGATCCAGCGGTTAGGGAATGGGAACTGACATTACATAAATTGGAAGTTCAAATTAAATTATATAATCAAATAATTATCATTAACATATAAAACTAAATATCGTGTGCCTATGGGCAACGTTCCAACCCCTCAATGTGTCTTCTTCAGGCCTGGGAACACTCAAAACTAAAAAGTTGGCTGTTGGAGGCGCAGCACCAAAAATGAGCTGCTGTGAGACACAACATGAACACATCATCCACCGCCGTGTGGAAGTCTTCTGGCCTCTTTTTGGATCTGAGTTGCTGTTTGCACAGATTAGTGTCGAGCTGTGAGTACACCACATTCATGTTTCTTCACGGCTGGTTTTTACCAATCATTCGTCCGTGCAAAGCACATCAGAGAGTCAGACGTACTCATAGAGCTGGAGTTACATCAGTCCAATCACAGCTGATGCTTTTTGAAGCAATGCCTGTAAAGACCAGTAAACTCGATCCAAACGGTTCTTCTCTTGGATGTGGCTCCAGGGACCAGAGGCCAACAGGGTCCATGTTCTGCTCCGGTCAGCTTTCAGTGGACCACACATGCCTCCAGGCCACTATCAATCCTCTACTGGTCCAGATGGACCAACTCTGTGCAGCCTGAAGGGAGAGAGGGGAGCAAGATCTGAATCTGTGTGTGGAGACGTTTCTTTGATGAGCAGGTTTTTTATTCTGAATTTAAAACTGAAATCTGACCCAGAGACTCAATGAAAGTTTGATTCATGTTGTTTCTGAAATACACTTCATTTTATTTTGAAATCTCTTCTTCAGGAAGAACTTCCTCTTCTTTGTATTTTAGCGATTGTGTATGCACCAACTTCCAACACAGGAAGTGCTAAAGACTGCAGTTCCTCAAACGTCCACTTGAGACTGGCTGCAGAAGTGTGTCAGTCTCCATAAGTTAGGGTTTTAGACAGTCTGCGGGGACGTCACAGAGACTACGTCCAGGTTTTAGACAGTCTGCGGGGACGTCTCAGAGACTACGTCCAGGTTTTAGACAGTCTGCGGAGACGTCTCGGAGACTACGTTTAAACAGACGATCTTTATGAAATCTTTTATCCGCAGAATGTGGACTGTGTCACCAACACTGAGTAATTACAGTAAATATCCAGGAAATGATCCAGCTTAATGTGTGAATCTTTTTTAAAGCAAACATTTTATCTGACGTAATAACTGGAATCCTCGGTGGCATGATAATTATGGAGCTATAGATAGAAGCAGCAGAGGACAAAGAAGACAAACAGATGAAAGAGGAGAGCAGAATCAGAGGCCGGGACAAAGAAACCTTTTGTTTTTCGCTTTGTGAGGAAATAAAAAATATATTTATTTCTTTTCTTCTCTAACCGTCCCAGCTTTTGTTCACTGAAGTGATGCAATGATTATAATTATCTACAGCCACTGAAGCCACAAATACAAAAACACACAAGAATCATGTCGGCTTACAACGTGGAGTCATGTTTACTTGGGCTGTAGTTGAGGTACTTGTATGACGAGGCAGTTTTAATAAAAAAAGTATGAATATAATTATTAGAAGGAACAATACGTCACATATTTACTGTACTGATACACAAGCTTCTTGACAACAGTACTACAGGCGGTATGCTTCCGGACCCGGACTCTTCAGAATTTGGACTGCAGTACCTATTTTTAACCTTTAGACGTCACTGTTACACACATTTACTTAATTTAGCTATTAATCATACAGATTTTATTTTAATTTCACAAACACACACCAACAGTTTGAGTCAAAAACTTTAAATTAACTCGATCGCACTGATTACATTTAATTAAATATTAAAATGAGGTTTCAGACATTTCCAGGAATAAGAATCTCACCTGTGTCTCTTTCTTTTTTGTCATTTGTCTCCTGGGTTGGTTTTGTCGCTGTGACTGTGTCGACATGCAGCTGTTCCAAATATATTGCATTTTATTTTTAGACCTTTGTTCTCCAGCTCTCTGTTTTCACATCCATTATTCCTGCCTCCGTCTGTCCTCCCTCCACTTATTTCAGACTGAGCTCCGCCTGTCTGAAGAGCTCAAACGATCTTCTGGCCATGATGAGACAAGCTAAAAGCTTTGCTTATCGTGGTCCATCGAACCACCATCCATAATAACCTGTCAGATCATTATGAAGCACAGAGGGCACTTAACAGAGAGCGCTGGCTGTAATGGAGCAGCAGAACAATAACTGACATTATGCTGGAAAATATCATGGAGAAGTAAAAGAAACTGCAGAAGACATTTCTACTTTAATGAACCACACAGATTTTTATCAGATCGAACATTAACGACAAATGAAAACTTTAAAGAGTCACATGACTTAAAGACCACGTCGAAAATGGATGAGAGTGTGTAACGACGGCAAAGTGACCTCACACACACACACACACTCACACACACATACACACACACACACACACACACACTCACACACACACACACTCACACACACACACATACACACACACACTCACACACACACACACTCTCACACACACACACACACACACACACACACCAACACTCTGCACACACACACACACACACACACACACACACACACACACACATATTCAGAGGTTCCTTCCTCTGATAGGACCGGCTGTATCTTGGTGTGTAGCAGTGCACACGGTGAACACACACACACAGTTCACGGCATAAAGGGCGCGGATGTCGCGGAGAGGTCACGGAGGCTGCTGCCGCGTTTTATTTGGGTCATCATCGGGGACACGGACTCTGACGCCTTCGGTAAATTCTGTTTGGACTTTGGTAGAAGTTGTTGTCGGAGGAACGTGGAATCTGTTCATTTTTTTTTAATATTCAAAGCATCGTCAGGCCAAACGGGCGAATCACGTACTTGACAGTTCATCAATAGTTTCCAAAAGTAGATTGGGAGCCAGAGCTTTCAGCTATCAGGCTCCTCTTCTGTGGAACAAACTACCTTTCTGGGTTCGGGAGGCAGACACGGTCAAACCTTTAAGGAAATAGACTGAAGGGACTCTTTTGATAAAGCCTATAGTTAGGGCTGGCTCAGGTCATCCCTTAGTTATGCTGCCATAGGATTACACTGCCGGGGGACCCCACCGAGGGTGTATGCCCAGCCAGGCACGGTATTGGTTGAAGATGCACACATCTCCCTACCGAAAACTCCTCTCTCTCCCTCTCGTCTCGTCTCTCTCTACTCTCTGCTCTCTCTATGCTCCACTCTCTCTATATATATCTCTCTATATTTCTCTATATCTCACTCTCTCTATATATGATATCTCATATCCTATATCTCTCCATATCTCTCCATATCTCTCCATCTGTGGACATGTCTCATTAATGCATGTTACTAACCAAACTTCCCCGGAGTTTCTGTGCTCTGTCGTCCAGCAGGTTCTCGTGGATCGTGGCTGCTGCTGTGATCCTGCATGACGCCCACTACATATATTATTACTGTCATTATTACTACCATATCTATTACTGTAATCATTTTTATCATTCATTATAATTCATTGTCATTTTATCAGTCATTGTACAATATGTTTGTGTTGATTTGTCCTGTACACGTGACATCTATTGCACGTCTGTCCGTCCTGGGAGAGGGATCCCTCCTCTGTGGCTCTTCCTGAGGTTTCTTCCACCTTTTTTCCCTGTTAAAGGTTTTTTGTGGGCAAGTTTTTCCTCACTGGAACCGACGGTCTAAGGACAGAGGGTGTCACTCCCTGTACAGATTGTAAAGCCTCAGAGGAAAATGGACTTTGTGACTTTGGGCTATACAAATAAAATTGATTTGATTTGATTTGATTTGATCAATGCACAAGGTATCTTAAGCTGCAGGTAACCATAGCAACAGTGTTGATGCTCCACACTATAACCTGTTCACTCAGTAGTGAAATGAAACTCCTCCCTGCTCAGCATCCGCCGTCCGTGAGGCGAGGGGATTCAAACCCTCCCACAGTAATCAGGTTTGGGTTCCTCCTCCGTTATCTGCCCGAGACCGTTCAGAGATTAACGTGACATGACTGACCGTCTCAGGAGGACCCGCAGACAGAACCACACCACTAATTTAGGCTTTAATTAGCGTTCATAAATTTATTGAAATAACATCAGTCAGTCAGTGTGTCTGCTTTAGGCCCGGAACAACAACAGACAGAAGTATCTCAGGGCCAGGATCGGGTCGAGGTGGTTTAGCAGTGTTCTCCAGAAGTCCTTCTCCTCAGCAACACATCCTGGAGGATCCCGAGGCATTCCCAGGCTAGATGGACTATGTATCCAGTGAGTTCTGGGTCTGTCCCGGGTTCTCCTTGGACATACCTGAACACCTCCAATGGACGGCGTCCAGGGGGCATCTGGACACCTGAACCAGCTCAGCTGGCTCCTTTTGACATGAAGGAGCAGCAACTGTACTCACCTCATCACTTGGGCTGAGCCCGGCCAGAGGAAGCGATTTCGTTCTTTCAGTTCTTCTGTCATTAAATAATTGACAGCACTGAAAGTTGCTTCCTGTCGCTCTCTCTGTGCAACAATGTTAATGATCTTCCAAGCGCCTTGCAGGACTTGATCCTGAATTTACCCCGACACCTCATCTACATGGACCGGCAACACCAGAACCGACTCCTAATATTCACATCACGGCAGTGGATGAAACAAGTGCTCAGTCGTATTTTCTTTTGCCAAATTCGTTAAAAATCTGGGAAGAAATGTTGATCAGAGTGCAGAACTCCACCGAGCCCGGCTCTGTGGTGGTCCACGTGGCTTCAAACCCCCCAGGCTCCTGGTGGACTCACATTCATGGTCTAGAACGGACACGATCAGCTCTGGCCGTGGTGCACCCGAACAGCGGAGGTTAAAGTTCAAACCTGTCGTCAATACTTCATTGAGCTGTGATCTGAGCAGTGCAGAGCTTTGTGCTGAGGCAACGTTTGGAAGAGCAGAGTTGGTTTGTGGATTCAAATCATTCAACAAGAAGAACAGTAACAGGATTCATATGGAAATCCTCAAAGCAGTGAAGGTCCACGTGAACGCAGGCGTCTTATTCTAAATATTATCTTTACGTTACCCGACAGGTGAGGAGTACAGTGATAAATATGCATCAGTGCCTTCGCCGCTGCCTCTCGTATCTGTTTCCTGCTCTGCATGTTTGTGTTTGACCTGACAGCAGGCGGCATTCAGTCATTACAGGTGATACATATTGAAATCAGCCTCGACAGAGGCTGCGGGGAAACATTTACTGTGGACGGGAACACGAGATATTTGCTTTACAAGCCTGAGTGCACTGCTGTGATCCAGCAGTGACGCACAGGTGTGTGTGTGTGTGTGTGTGTGTGTGTGTGTGTGTAAAAGATGGGCAGATTTAATTATCCCTGATTTAGACAAACTGCAGAACAGCTGACGGAGACCTGGATGTCTCGTGGTAACTGCTCGTCCACAGCGACCTCGAAGACATCTGAAACTTCAACTCACTGCAGATCATCCCGTAAATATAAATTCATACTTTACGTCCACGAGAATGACAACGCCAAACTTAGAGGGACAGTTCGGGTTAACGTAACATGCTCTCTGCTTTACAGGAGAGTTTCAGCTTGCACAACTTGACTGTTCTGGTTCAGTCCATGACCTTCTGAGCTGGTGAACCTCGTGAGGCTTTAAGCAGCTAAAGAGAGGTGGTGGAGACCAAAAACAGAGCTGTAAGAGGGAAACAGGACTCCACACGAAGGACCATGTTGATTTGCAACTGCTGGATGCGGAAAATCGTCAACTAACAAAGTGTTGCCATTAATGTTGGCTTCATAACTTGTTGACTGGCTGTTGACACGTTATGATTTTCATGCTCAGGAGCAGGTCAGTGAGTGCGACAGCTACAGGTGACCGATCTCACCTCATGAAACTGACCCCAGACCTGTTCAAACTGCTGAGATATCTGAGGCGTGGGCGACTCCAGAGTTCAACGTGGAAGAAAAGCTGCTGAAAGAAGGAAGCTGATGTTCTGTTTACTGTCAGCTGTGTGTGTGTGTGTGTGTGTGTGTGTGTGTAATCCTGGAGTGCTTTTTAATTTCTTCAACCCACACAAGAACAGCAGCAGCCACATGAATGTAAATAAATAGAGAAAATCATTCACAATGAACTCATTCCAATGCAATCACACTGTTTTTATCTTGGTTTGAATATCGGGCACAGTCTTGCGTAACCAAACAGCTGCTGAAGCTCGAGCTCGACAATAAGTTGCTTCTTAAACTAATGATCCGCGCTGAGATGAATAGATGAAGAGCTGATGAAGAAATGTTGCAGCTAGCGGAACAAAACTTTTGTCTCCAGCAGCTGACCATATGTTCATTCACACTTGAAATGTAATATGGACTCGGTCGGGAGTTCCAGGGCCGTGCTGTGATTGGAGACTCTCAACAGGAAAGTGACTCAGTGTTTCATGATGTAAATTTAAACCACAGCGGTGACAGGAGGAGTGACTGATTCGCTCACAGATGGGTCACCTCTGCTTTCAATTTCACTTCATATAATCGCAGATATGAAGGTTTGTGCCGGCTCCCCTCCGTCCCTCTTCATCCGGATCAGTCACTCGGATGAAGTTGGAACCAGCAGGTAGCAGGATGATACGATCAGTCGCTCCTGCACATGTCACAAATCAATGAATATTCCCCGTAGGCCAAAGCTAATACGCAGTTTATCTCACGTCGAGAAGGTAAATGGAGTTACGGTGAGCTCGCTCAGCCAGACGGCAGCTCTTAATCAAACGTACTGAAAGGGAACAGTGGGCATGTAGTGTGCAGCTCTCCGCCTGTGCTCGGCAACAGGTAACATCAGTTCAATCCAATGAGGAGATATTGATTCTGAACAATTCTCTCTGAATGAAAAGAGTTTATTGTTGCAGGAACGTGAAACGAGGAGACGTAAATGTTGCGGTGGCAGGTGAAGATGTTGGACATGTCGGAGTTTCAGGAATGGAACCTGCCCGAGGAGGAGGCTGCTTTCCTGGGGGAGTGAGCCACCGTCGGTATGGAGGACTGACCGGGACACATTTTTATCTCAAAAGTCACCAGCACAATTTGTGACGTTTCTTTTATTAGAGAAGGTCTAGAGGAGTTTATGCTCTGATTTCTCCGTCAGATCTTACATATTCACCTTTAAATATCAGGTTTGTCTTGACTTCTCGTGTTGCTACACTGACTGAAGCTCTGTTCCATATGAAGATGGTGCCTTATTGTTTGTCTCCATAATAAATCTGAATAGAAGCAGCAGCACAGCGTCTCCTATAGACACGAGCACCACAGGAGGTCGTTATCGGCAATAAAGAGACATTGATTCAGTTGCCGGTACATTAGAACTGAACAGATCAACGCTGGGATGCTTTCTGAAGGAGCTCCCTGCCGTGAATCGTGAGTCAGAGAGACGTTTGATGTTCACAATGTTCCAGGACTTATTTTATAAAGTAATTCACTTCTGAATGATGAGTCCATTTAACCTCGACCCGCCGTCCAATTCCACTTCAGTTTGTCATTTCCTGCATTTCCCAAAATACCTCCTGACATCCTGCAGAGTGGAGACTTAATGTGTTGTTTTCAGCTGTGGGCTTCCATGAGTGGGCTGATAGAGAAATACTTTTTCCAGTTTAGAAAACGTGTACAGAAAACCTCACAAACACCAAGTCACACACCACCAACTGATCTGGGACTTTTAGTGGTTGGTGAGAGCTTGGTGAAATAAAAGGCTGAAAGACAGACGCCGAGCTGGGCTGACTGCTGCTGGACTAGGCAGTGAGATCAGCTGCTGCTGGTTCTGGTTCTGGTTCTGGGCTGACTGCTGCTGGACTAGGCAGTGATATCAGCTGATTAACAGCTTTCTGAACAAGCGGTGCAGAGCAGCAGAACGATCCGGTGGAGGCTCCGGATCGACTGCGGCGTCCGGCAGCCCTCCGCAACACATACAGAGCTTCTATTGTTCACGGACGCCGGAGCACGGAGCATAAATTCAGCACAGAGCAGGAAATCAGCTACAAAATGCTGTGTCCGGCGGAGACGCACCTGAGCGCATCACAAACGGATTATGTGTGAGTTGGCGGACGGCGGAGTACGCAGCCGCTCTGCAGCCGTTCCGCATGCTGTGTGTTTTAGGGGTTAGGTTGAGTCTTTTGTACTGCATGAGTTGATTGGGTGGAGGAGCAGGTGTGAGGTGATCAGGCAGGTGAGGTGAGCTGTTCCCAAACACCTGATTTGAAGGACACTGGCCGGCTCTTCAGGCTGTTTCATCTACACCGTAATGTGACTGATTGTTGTACTGACCTCAGCACGTGGCTAACTCATGCATTATGCGCATCAATCTACATACCATGAAGTCTGTGTGTGTGCGGCGTGCAGTGGAAAACACGCCCCAAAAGACTCCAGATGTCATATTTATTGATTTATTATCATTGTGTCGACTTTCCAGCTCATTCCCTCAAAACAAGTAGGTCAACCGAGCAGAACTCAAACTTCTGCAGCGTAAAAGTTTCTCCAGCAAAAAGAAAAAGTTTGTCCGTTTGAGATAAAGAACCTGAAGGTTACGCTTCCCTGGAGCTGCAGGACCAGTCGATCAGCAGCGTGGATCAATCTGTCTTTGAAAATCAATAAAGTCTTTCACACAGCAGGTGTGTTCAGCGCTGCGGGGTCCTGAGGGGCGGTTCAAACACTTCTAACGGAGAAAGCGGAGCGCTGCTGTTGAACTGACGGCGTTCCCGAGGGTCTTTTAGAGCCACGTTATTCACCCAAACTGTGGCCAGTAGATACTCACAGTGGGATGCTCAGTTTGAAGCTTTACATAAGAAACTACAACGAGCGAGGGCAGCAGTATCTGTATCTGTATCTGTATCTGTATCTGTTAACCAGATGAACTATCTGTATCTGTACTCGGAGTGGGCAGGGCCTAACCTGGAAGTGGGTCAGGTTGTCTTGAAATGGGCGGGTTTTAACCGGTATGTTATTTTAAGCATGCAGTGATCAACTGATAAACTATTTACAGGTGAGCATCAGCATTGAGCTTCAGATTAATGGTTTTGATCACGATAGCAAACAAACTGAGTGTGTGTGTGTGTGTGTGTGTGTGTGTGTGTGTGTTACGGCCTCATAAAATGAAATGAACATTTAACTTGGTGCTGGCTCAATGAGACCATAACACATAAAGGACGCCACACGAGTTTCAAGGTTTGCAAAAGAAAAGATTCTTTATTAATAAGTTGCCACTAAGGAGGAAAAGAAAAGAAAAAAAAAAAAGTTAAACATTTAACCCATAAAGTAATAAACCAAAAAGAGACGGAGACACGGACACACTGTGGGCCGTCACACCCTGCACCACACTAACTGAGAAAAACAGGACGAAAAACTGGACTACAGTGGTCCCTCGTTTATCACGGGGGTTACGTTCTAAAAATAACCCGCAATAAACGAAATCCGCGAAGTAATCAGCTTTATTTTTATCAATTATTATACACACACTTTAATACACTTTTCTCAGACAGGCATTAACATTTTCTCACATTTCTCTTATTTAAACTCTCAAAGTTGAAACTTTCGCAGATTTAACTAAAATAAGTACGACACTGTTTTAGTAAATGAAACCGTATTTCACAGTTCCTCTTCGTCCTGGCGCCGCTCCGCTGTAACGGCTTTCTCCTCTGAAGGCCTTGGTGCAGGTGTTTTTTTCCGAGTGCAGAACATACAACGCATTTTGTACAGTTCTCCCTTAGCCAATCAGGACGCAGAACACAATGTGTGTTCATACTGTATGCTGTAAAAAAAAAACATGCAAAATTACACTAAAAAAAAACACGAAACAGCGAGGCCGCAAAAAGTGAACCACGTTATAGTGAGGGACGACTGTACCGGAGATCTCCAACTCAAACTAAAATAAGAAAACTCTGCCATCACAGACAGGGTAAGAAACAAGGGTTAACTCAGGAAAGAAAGAAAAGCAAACTTTCCCCTGCTGCCCCAGAGAGAGAGAGAGCGCGGCCTCCCTCCTCCTCTTAACCCCTCCATGATTAACAGATTGACTTCCACCTGTGGAGGAAAGGGAGGACAGCAGCCCCAACAAGAAAAGAAACACTCGTAACACACAGAACTTTATTATTATTCACCATCTTTTATTCACACGTCACCAAAACTACGTGACAGGGCCAGGACACTTCTAGTGCCTTAAATGTGACGAACAACAATATTAACAGACTGCAGAAACAGTGCCCGACACATCAATCTTTGAGTAGAGTTTTTAATCTGATGATCAAAAACAATAAGCTTAATTTGTAATATTATTTATACCACTACTACCTTTATTTTTGTATGAAATCAGCAAGAAAGTGTCAGACAGGTGAAGTCAAAAACCGGTCAGAGCCAGCTGACGGTTTAAAACAGAAAAAGAGTCATTCCACCGAGCAGCACGTCTGAACGAACCCAGGTTTACCAGAACTCTGCTGGTTAAAAATGAGTTCAGCTGCTGTACGGCTCAGCGCTAACACTGAAGCTGAGGCAGAAGTCTGGGGAAGGTCGTGAGCTGTTTGATATTCAGGGCGAGCGCCGCAGCTTTCTGCTGCCGATGGGCGCCGACAGCTCGTCACCAGAACCATCAATCACATCAGAGACGGAGCCTTCAGCAGAGTCTTCTGAAGCGTCGACGTCCCCGGAGACGAGACAGTCAGGTTTACAGTTCAGTGTAGCTCTGTGGGTTCATTCAGTGAGCAGACACTACAAAACACCTGAAGACAACAAACCAGACAAGACGGTCACGGTGACTGATCGACCAGCTCTGGAGAAACTTCAGACGATTCATAAGGAACATAAGAATAGATGAGACCAATGAGCATGAGCTGTCCTGAGCGGTTTGTCCACCTTAACCCTGCATAACTTTAAGCCTTAATATAATGTGAACAGGTGAGTTGTATATAAATTCACCCTCAGTACAGTTGTCATGAACGGGGAAATTAGCTACAGAGACCAAAACTGTTTTTTGGACCAGGCTGTAAACATGTTTATTTCTGCTGTGAAGTTGGACATTTGGACATGGGGACTTATGGAGACTGACTCACTTCTGGAGCCAGACTCAAGCAGCTGCTGGAGAAATTGTTAGCACATTGGTTTAATTACCCAGCTACGGAGGTTTCTGCTTGGATGAGATAGGCAGGACAGCAATGATAGCTCACACTTTCAGCCATCGTCTGCTTATTTGAGCATCTTTTGTATTTATGCACGTCCATGTTTGTGGTCAGCACGTATATGAAGGGAACACGTTTATTTGTCTCTTAAAAGAAAAAAACAAAATAAAAACATCTTTTGCTTGCTGCTTTTCTACTGTCTTTGTGTCTTTTTCCAGATGTGTGGTTGTCGTCCTTCTGATCTGAATCGCACTGATCACGAAGATCTGTGATTAAAAGTGACATCATGTTCAGTAGTTGAAGATGCAAATGTGAAAATGTTCTTTATTCTCCATCCGTCCCCCCACCTGCTCCGCCTCCTCCATCCATCACACCTCGGTGACGAAATGTCACCACAGCTCTTTCACCCTGTGACTCATCAGCGCCGCGACAGGTTGACATTTGGCTCCTCTGTCGTAACCCCCATCTGCAGCTTGTTATCTGTGAATACAGCAGGTCGGCCCCCGCTCGGTTATTCTGCCTGTTATCAGGCTGCAGACACGATAAACATGTGCACAGACAGCAACCTTTGACGAGCTGCAGCTTCACTCAGGAATACCAAAACATTCAGCGGCACGGAGACGAGGACACACGCAGACATCATGTCCACAGAGAAGGAGAGGCACCTGGCTGCAGACCTCCACTGTCAGGCCCGGAAGTGATGACGTTTTTTGGGGGGTGGGGAAGTGGAGAGGACATTTTGAGAAGGTCATTTTCATTTTCAGATGAAAATGATTTTCAGATGCCTCATTGAGCAGGATGGTCCGTTGCTGCGTTACGTTAACGCGTCCGCCATATTGGATGTGGCAGATCTGCCGGTAAACTAATAAAAGGAAATGGACTGAACTTCATAAAGCGCCTTTCTACAAAGTTCTTTAAGTTAATGTCTCTTATACACCCATTCACACACACACTAATATATCTGGGAAACAAACAGGCACCAAAAAACAATGTATGTAACTTTTAAAGTGATGATTATAAATGTTTACTCCTTATGTAAGCACCAAACCAACGTATGTATTTTTGTAATGCTGAGTGTTTACAGCTACTAATGTGTGTAACACTGTTACTGTGATGATAAATATTGAAATATTTATATTTAACATTTAATCTGTGTCTATAATAACCAGATCCCGAAATAGTTTACTATAAAAACAATATATACAATAGACCGGGAATTGAAAGATTTTATGTCATTGTTTACTAATTAATTCATTTGTGAGGAAAACGATTTAACCGGAAGTGCATTCACAAATTCACGATTTTATTTTGAAATGTATCCCTTGCATTTCCGGGCCTGACAGTGGAGGTCTGCAGTTGTATTTTGAAATGTATCCCATTCATTTCCGGGCTTGACAGCGGAGGTACGTGACAGTGGAGGTAGGTGCCTGAAAGTGGAGGTCTGCAGCCAGCATCTCTTGGGGTATTTCTAGGTTCATGTGCAATGACCATGAAACCTTTGACTATTATGTGAAAATACATAATAAAACTTACTCTTCCCACACATTTATTACATGAATGATATATATATAATTTTACCTTAATAATTCCAGTTCTCACTGATACTTACTTAGAAAATAAAAATTGTGACAGTTAATCTAATAGATATTACTATACCACAAAATATTTTTTTTCAGTATATATTACCATCATCGTCCATGTCTTTTTAATGTCATGGACGCTGTAAGATTCTGATGTGTCAGAGCTTCTAACCCACAGTGCATCGGAGAGTACAGGAGAATGCAGTATACTGAGGCTGCCATCTGTGGTGCCATCTTGGATTTAGGTATAGTAGTTATGGAGAGAAAAACAGCAG
>NC_040033.1:21331687-21355293 GCF_000972845.2 Larimichthys crocea | reverse complement strand
AATGGGCGGGGCCGACCTGGAAGTCAAACAGGTGAGGGGTTTTCAGGTGTAATCATTGATGACACTCACATCCTTTTTATAAGGACACCGAAAAAAGATGCGGCGTGGAAAGTTCATCGCAGGAGTCAGAGAGACTACAGCCGGAAATATTCACACGATATGCGTTGAAGTCCCAGAGTACGCAGCCGCTCTGCAGCCGTTCCGCATGCTGTGTGTTTTAGGGGTTACAGGTTGAGTCTTTGTACTGCATGAGTTGATTGGGTGGAGGAGCAGTGGTGAGGTGATCAGGCAGGTGAGGTGAGCTGTTCCCAAACTCCTGATTTGAAGGACACGGCCGGCTCTTCAGGCTGTTTCATCTACACCGTAATGTGGACTGATGTTGCACTGACCCAGCACTGGCTAACTCAGCATTATGCGCATCAATCTACATAACCATGAAGTCTGTGTGTTGTGCGGCGTGCAGTGGGAAACACGCCCCCAAAAGACTCCAGATGTCATATTTATTGATTTATATATCATTGTGTCGACTTTCCAGCTCATTCCCTCAAAACAGTAGGTCAACCGAGCAGAACTCAAACTTCTGCAGCGTAAAGTTTCTGTTTTCTCCAGCAAGAAGAAAAAAAGTTTGTCCGTTTGGGATAAAGAACTGAAGTTACGCTTCCCTGGAGCTGCAGGACGATCAGTCGATCAGCAGGCTGGATCAATCCGTCTTTGAAAATCATAAAGTCTTTACACAGCAGGTGGTTCAGCGCTGCGGGGTCTGAGGGGCGGTTCAAACACTTCTAACGGAGAAAAGCGAGCGCGCTGCTGTTGAATTGACGGCGTTCCCGAGGGTCTTTTAGAGCCACGTTTATCACCCAAACTGTGGCCAGAGATCACACACAGTGGGATGCTCAGTTTGAAGCTTTACATGAGAAACTACAACGAGCGAGGGGCAGCATTATCTGTATCTTATCTGTTTCTGTATCTGTATCTGTTAACCAGATGAACTATCTGTATTCTGTACTCGGAGTGGGCAGGGCCTAACCCGGAAGTGGGTCAGGTTGTCTTGAAATGGGGCGGGGTTTACCGGTGTTATTTTAAGCATGCAGTGATCAACTGATAAACTATTTACAGGTGAGCATCAGCATTGAGCTTCAGATTAATGGTTTTGATCACGATAGCAAACCAACTGAGTGTGTGTGTGTGTGTGTGTGTGTGGTGTACGGCCTCATAAAATGAAATGAACATTTAACTTGTGCTGGCTCAATGAGACCATAACACATAAAGGACGCCCAACACGAGTTCGGTTTGCAAAAAAAATAATTCTTTATTAATAAGCCACTAAGGAGGAAAAGAAAAAAAAAAAAAAAAGTTAAACATTTAACCCATAAAGTAATAAACCAAAAAGAGACGGAGGGACACGGACCACACTGTGGGCCGTCACACACTGCCCCACACTAACTGAGAAACACTGGACGAAAAAACTGGACTACAGTGGTCCCTCATTTATCGCGGGGGTGATACGTTCTAAAAATAACCCCAATAAACGAAATCCGCGAAATAATCAGCTTTATTTTTCTCAATTATTATACACACCTTTTTCACTTTCTCAGGACGGCATTAACATTTTGGTCACATTTCTTCTTTATTTAAACTCTCAAAGTTGAAATTTCGGCAGATTTAACTAAAATAAGTAGAAACACTGTTTTAGTAAATGAAACTGTATTTCACAGTTCCTCTTCGTCCTGGCGCCGCTCCGCTGTAACGGCTTTCTCCTCTGGAGGCCTTGGTTGCAGGTTGTTTTTCCGGTGCAGAACATACGACGCCTTTTGTACAGTCTCCCTTAGCCAATCAGGACGCAGAACACAATGTGTGTTTATACTGTACGCTGTAAAAAAAAAACATGCAAAATTAACACTAAAAAAAAAACACGAAACATGAGGCCAGCGAAAAGTGAAACCACGTTATAGCGAGGACGACTGTACCGGAGATCTCCACTCAAACTAAAATAAGAAAACTCTGCCATCACAGACGGTAAGAAACAGGGTTAAACTCAGGAAAGAAAGAAAAGCAAACTTTCCCCTGCTGCTGCCCCAGAGAGAGAGAGAGAGAGCGGGGCCTCCCTCCTCCTCTTAACCCCTCCATGATTAACAGATTGACTTCCACTGTGGAGGAAAGGGAGGACAGCAGCCCAACAAGAAAGAAACACTCGTAACACACAGAACTTTATTTTATTTAGCATCTTAGGGTTAGATGCTGAATAATGGGAGATATTCACACGTCACCAAAACTGACGTGACAGGGCCCGGACACTTTAGTGCCTTAAATGTGACGAAACAACAATATTAACAGACTGCAGAAACAGTGCCCGACACATCAATCTTTGAGTAGAGTTTTTAATCTGATGATCAAAAACAATAAGCTTAATTTGTAATATTATTATACCACTACTACCTTTATTTTTGTATGAATCAGCAAGAAAGTGTCAGACAGGTGAAGTCAAAACCGGTCAGAGCCAGCTGACGGTTTAAAACAGGAAACAGAGTCATTCCACCGAGCAGCACGTCTGAACGAACCCAGGTTTACCAGAACTCTGCTGGTTTAAAAATAAGTTCAGCTGCTGTGCGGCTCAGCGCTAACACTGAAGCTGAGGCAGAAGTCTGGGGAAGGTCGTGAGCTGTTTGATATTCAGGGCGAGCGCCGCAGCTTTCTGCTGCCGATGGGCGCCGACAGCTCGTCATCAGAAACCATCAATCACATCAGAGACGGAGCCTTCAGCAGAGTCTTCTGAAGCGCCGACGTCCCCGGAGACGAGACAGTCAGGTTTACAGTTCAGTGTAGCTCTGTGGGTTCATTCAGTGAGCAGACACTACAAAAACACCTGGACAACAAAAACCAGACAAGACGGTCACCGTGGACTGATCGACCAGCTCCGGAGAAACTTCAGACGATTCATAAGGAACATAAGAACAGATGAGACCAATGCGCATGAGCTGTCCTGAGCGGTTTGTTCCACCTTAATCCTGCATAACTTTAGCCTTAATATAATGTGAACAGGTGAGTTGTATATAAATTCACCCTCAGTACAGTTGTCATGAACGGGGAAATTAGCTACAGAGACCAAAACTGTTTTTTTGTACCGGCTGTTAAACATGTTTATTTCTGTCTTGAAGTTGGACATTTGGGACATGGGGACTTATGGAGACTGACTCACTTCTGGAGCCAGCCTCAAGCAGCTGCTGGAGAAATTGTTAGCACATTGGTTTAATTACCCAGCTACGGAGGTTTCTGCTTGGATGAGATAGGCAGGACAGCAATGATAGCTCACACTTTCAGCCATCGTCTGCTTATTTGATCGTGAGCATCTTTTGTATTTATGCACGTCCACGTTTGTGGTCAGCACGTTATGAAGGGAACCGTTTATTTGTCTCTTAAAAGAAAAAAAACAAAATAAAAACATCTTTTGCTTGCTGCTTTTCTACTGTCTTTGTGTTTTTTCCAGATGTGTGGTTGTCGTCCTTCTGATCTGAATCGCACTGATCACGAAGATCTGTGATTAAAAGTGACATCATGTTCAGTAGTTGAAGATGCAAATGTGAAAATGTTCTTTATTCTCATCCGTCCCCCCACCTGCTCCGCCTCCTCCATCCATCACACCTCGAGTGACGAAATGTCACCCACAGCTCTTTCACCCTGTGACTCATCAGCGCCGCGACAGGTTGACATTTGGCTCCTCTGTCGTAACCCCCATCTGCAGCTTGTTATCTGTGAATACAGCAGGTCGGCCCCCGCTCGGTTATTCTGCCTGTTATCAGGCTGCCGACACGTAACATGTGCACAGACAGCAACCTTTGACGAGCTGAGCTTCACTCAGGAATACCAAAACATTCAGCGGCACGGAGACGAGGACACACGCAGACATCATGTCCACAGAGAGGAGAGGCACCTGGCTGCAGACCTCCACTGTCAGGCCCGGAAGTGATGACGTTTTTTGGGGGGTGGGGAGGTGGAGAGGACATTTTGAGAAGGTCATTTTCATTTTCAGATGAAATGATTTTCAGATGCCTCATTGAGCAGGATGGTCCTTGCTGCGTTACGTTAACGCGTCCGCCATATTGTGATGTGGCCGATCTGCCCGTAAACACTAAAACAGGAAATGGACTGAGCTTCATAAAGCGCTTTCTGCAAAGTTCTTTAGTTAGTCTCTTATACACCCATTCCACACACCACTAATATATCTGGGAAAACAACAGGCACCAAAAAAACGTATGTAACTTTTAAAGTGATGATTATAAATGTTTACTCCTTATGTAAGCACCAAACCAACGTAGTATTTTTCTAATGCTGAGCTACTAATGTGTGTAACACTGTTACTGTGATGATAAATATTGAAATATTTATATATTAACATTTAATCTGTGTCTATAATAACCAGATCCCGAAATAGTTTACTATAAAAACAATATATACAATAGACCGGAATTGAAAGATTTTATGTCATTGTTTACTAATTAATTCATTTGTGAGGAAAACAATTCAAACGGAAGTGCATCCAAATTCACGATTTATTTGAATGTCCTGCATTTCGGCCTGACAGTGGAGGTCTGCAGTTTATTTTGAAATGTACCGTTCATTTCCGGCCGACATGAGGTCTGCATTTTATTTTGAAATGTGTCCCTTGCATTTCCGGGCTGAGTGGAGTCTGCAGTTTATTTGAATGTATCCCGTTCTTTCCGGGCCTGACCGTGGAGGTCTGCAGTTTTATTTTGAAATGTGTCCCTTGCATTTCCGGGCCTGACAGTGGAGGTCTGCAGCCAGCATCTCTTGGAGAGAACACAACTCATTTTTCTTTGAGCATCTTTCACGGGACAGCATCGCTATTTTGACAGTAACAACAGGAAAAGCAACTTTCCTTTCCCTGTTGATCCACACTGACCTGTGATCAGCTGAACGGTGTCTCTGTCATTCGTACGTCTGTTCTCACCACTATGTAACTTTGGGCTCGGGTCGGGAGAATACGTAACGCTTTAGGCACTAAGTCACACAGCAGCAACTATTTCCACTGATTCTGGTGAAAACTGGATCATATTTTATGGAGGAAATGTTTTCTGGTTTTCCCTCTGTGTCCTCCGGCTGCTCCGCCTCAACTCTCTGTGATTTACAGAGTTTATGATGGACAGTGAAGTAAACTGCTGACAGCTGTAGCTGCTGTTAGCTCAGTTCGTCAGCTTGGTGGTGAGCTCAGAGCGACGGGTACCCGTCGCTCTGAGCTCACCACCAAGCTGACGAACTGAGTGTTTGTACCAACAGGCGTTACAAGGAAGAAGAAGAGGAGGTAACCAGGCTCAGCAGCTTCTATGGACATGATGGCAGAGGAGAAGAGAGTGAAGAGGACGTTGATGAATCTGGGACTGACTTTTAGTCGTTGGTGAGAGCTTTGTGAGATAAGATATAAACAATACAAGAATGATAAAGGAGTAAATCATCTGCTCCTCATCGTCACTGCAGGTCTGAGCAGTCTTCATGACGGGAAGACTCAGCCTGTGTCTGAATGGAAAACACATCAACCAGCCGGGCTGGGAAGTGTTTGCCAAGCTCACGTCCACCCACTCGCGGTACATCAGGCACACTCCAAACGCTGTGTTTACTGAACTGAATTAGCGCCTGTGGTCTCGTTAATGTGCAGCATCAACAAGAGCTTAACGAGAGCCGGAGCTTTGATTGGAGCTGGTGCAACGCGACAGTAATTCCCTGGCAAACAGCGCTATCAGGAACGCCTGTGACCAGGCTCGGATTAGTCCTGACAAAACATAATTGGATTTAATTCACAGTTAATTGATTTGGGCTAAGTGTGATTGTGCCAGAGTTTGTTCTTGGGGTGTCTGAGCAGAATTTGAGAATCCTCACCATCATCAGGACCACACTGCAAAGTCTAGAGACTCATGAGTCTCATGCAGTTCCTCTAACGTCCACCTGAGGCTGGCTCCAGAAGTGAGTCAGTCTCCATAAGTCCCCATGTCCAAATGTCCAACTTCACAGCAGAAATAAACATGTTTACAGCCTGGTACCGTTCATGACAACTGTACTGAGCCCTGTTTAAAACTGCTTTACTGTTTATCTCAGTCTGATGTGTTCACCATGTAAAGTGTCTTTGAGTACCTAGAAAAGTGCTGAGTAAATAAAATGTATTGTTGTACAAAAAGTCGGAGTATTTCCTCGCAGACGGAGAAATGATCTCAAGATGTTTCGATAAAAGAAGCTATCAGCATTCACACTGAACGCTGCACAGCTTTTACTCCTGTCGGTGTTCGTGGCCTCATACTGAACTAAAACCTGGACAGCATTCAGTCGGACACCTCGTCCTCACAGAGCCTGTTGTCAGTAGCAGCAGGGGATCTGAGCAGGACAGAGGGACTCGTTTCTCTGTAAAATGAAGCTTTCTGCTCGTTGGGAAGTGGCCAAAACACTGACTGGTGCCGAGCAGAAATAATGAGAACATCTGGTCCTGTTATTTCCTCCAATTTACGAGTGAATGAGTCGTGGCGGCCGCTGCACCCACCTGAGCGCTCCCAGGAAGCCGCTCAGAGCTGAACTGCCCCCTGGAGAGAGAATCCATCCGCCGTCCACAGGAAATGATGTTAGTCGTGTTTCCTGAGAGACGTTTGTTTGTTGGAAAATGTGATTTATTTATTTTATTAGTGATGACACATGATGAGCTCGAATCATGTCGAATGACACCGGACGAACAGACAGGTAACACTCAGTTTGTGGTTTGAAGGGATAGATAGAGTTGGTGATGGCCTTACCCGCTCAGTCCACCCCGCCGACTCTTCTGTGAACTCTCCCCCAGTAAACAGCCTCTGTCTGGGCAGAGAGAGCCGGGTCAGTCCCTCTGATGATGTGATGATGAACTCTGCACGCTGGGTCAGGATCTCCCTCACAACACAACCTGACAGCTTCCAGAACATTGGAAACCCAGAGATATTTTTAGATTTACACAGGAAACCATGTGGAAACCCGCCAAAATAAAATCAAAGATATCCACGTAATGATGCATATTTCTGGTTCTGGTTGTTGGTGACAACTTAAACTACAAAGATCAGGACTATGAAGTGCAACGAGAATTAACTGATGAAGATTATTGAATACAAAAGAAATATCACACTCAAGGTTGTGCTGTTATATCAGCACGATCACAGTCTGGTCTATGATACTCAGTATAACAGCATGACCTCTCGTGATATAAGTATTTACTGCATAACAACATAATAAACTGATGTTCTGTCAGCTTGCACACAAACACAAGATACCTCATTACCTGATTAATGAGCAGCAAACACTCTGACCGTGTTCCTTCAATGATTATCTCAGTTTTCATGCCTTCATACGGCAGAGACAGAATTACACTTGAGAAGAGTGTAACAGGAAGTGCTGTGAACTCAGCACATGAAGTCCTGATGATGGGAGGACGAGTTACTTTTGTACACTGCACGACACTTCAGCAGTCTGAGTGTGAGTGCAGGCAGGCTGCTGTTAACATGTTATATCAGCTCTGTTAGTTCACATTCGCAGCACGCCGGGTCTTCACAGATAACAGAGTCAGTCTCTGTGTTTCTGGGCTGCTCTTTAAAGTTATCTGTTGTTTTTATACTTTATATATGAAGGTTTTCCTTCTGTTGGTTCAGATAACGTTTATATACGAGAGAACTAAAGGTGGTTGATAGAGATTATGTCTGTGTATGAGGAGACTTCACCTGGAGTCTCAGTATTTCGATCTGTAACTTAAAGGTCCAGTGTGTCAGATTAACAGAATATGATCTTCATAACTCTGTTAACAGCTGAAAGTCAGACTCGTTATGTTTTTCTTTACAGACGCCATGGGTCCACCATGTTGAAAACTGGTCCTTCAAAGACACATTTCCTAAGGAGGGGGATGTCGTCATGGATACTGATTGGACCAGACAACTGAACAGAACCTCTGAACCGGCAGTGTCCGGTCTAACAGTGAACACGGCGACAGAACCTCTGAACCGGCAGTGTCCGGTCTAACAGTGAACACAGCGACAGAACCTCTGAACCGGCAGTGTCCAGTCTAACAGTGAACACGGCGACAGAACCTCTGAACCGGCAGTGTCCAGTCTAACAGTGAACACAGAGCCTACCAGCTGGTTTTCTTGCCAGGTTTGGCTCCTGACATCCCGGGCTGAGTCAGTTCAGTTGGCTACACGGCTGATCAATGTTTCCATCATAAAGTCTGTAAACCACCTCGGTGTGACGTTATTCCCTGTTGGTCTCAGAGGCTGTGCTTAAGCCACGGTCCGGTCCGGCTGCTGAGCCGGTTCTGTTGCCTGCTAACGGCAGATTCAGTTAGAATCGCACTTTTCAGGCAGAAGGTTGGAAGCTTGGGAATCAAATCAGACTTTACATGTTGATTTACATGTGGCACTTTTCGTTAACTGATCACACATTTCCTTTAACTTTCTGCAGGCATCTGTGAAATCTGTCACTAAAATGTTCCTGAAAAATAAAACAGCAGCCTCTGCAGGTCCAAACTAACATCTAAAACGCTTCAAACAGTCAATATTTTTATGGTTTATGACATTAATCGATAGTCTTCCCTCTGCAGCTCCTCCTTTCCTGTGTTATTTCCAGTTACACTCTCACTTAGGCAGCAGATTAGACTACCCCGAGGCATCAGTGTAATGGGTAGTGTGGCGGGTTGGGCAGCAGGTCGATGGACATTGATCCGCCTCATTATTCCGCTCCATCGAGCGCTCACCTCGGCCATTAACGCTAAATAAAAACCAAATGCTCTCCTGCTCTAACTCTCAGTCATATTCAGATGTGCTGCTCTACCTTCGGTCTTTATTGTTATTTAAAAGCTGCAGCACTTTATCGACTCTTTGTTTAGGCGGCGTGGCTCGCTGTTCCGGCGCTGTGGATGTAATTACCAGCTGTTTTAGCTTTGGTGGAGCTTCGGGTGGAACTCGGGAGGCGACGGTCGATGGCGCCGGGCAGCGTGGTGCTCATACCGAGACAGATCTAATTCAAACTCTCAACTTTCCTTTTTCAGCCACCTCAGGAGGAAGGAAGGAAGGACACAGGCTGTTAGAGCTGCATCTCACCCAAACTAAGGACACACAGACACATCACACTGTCCCTGTGAGGCTCAGCGCTTCCTCTGTGCAAACATTTGTGAACATCTGCAGCAGCAACTTGTCATTTATTTTTCTTCTGACTGACTGAGTCTCGTCTTTGCAGCTTTTTCTTCCCACTTCTGCTGAGGATGTGGAACACGTGTGTTGAATTCATGGAGACATATGACCTGTGCTCACTTACAAACATTCGTGTTCCCCCTCGGATGATCTGTTATCATTTTATTGATCCTCTGATTTTTCAGCTTGTGTCAACATTTTGTCCAATATACAGGCGGCACAGAGGAAGCTATATCTATCTACTTTCCAACCCTGACCTATGGTCGCTGATTCTCTTCTTAGCTTCCTCCGTCAGCGTCCTCTTCACTCTCTTGTCCTCTGCCATTATGTCCATAGAAGCTGCTGAGCCCGGTTACATTGCCAGTTCGCCCAACTCCAGTTCTGCACGAGCGGAGCCTTTATCCTGGTGGTGCAAACACTAACACTCCCCCGGTGCTCTGAGCTCACAGTCCGGGCAAACTGAGCTAACCATGTATCGTCTGAGCACACTGTGAACCCCTGAACAAAGTATATAAGGAGGAGACAGAGTGCGCATCTCACAGGTTATCCCTGTGACTAATGCTGGGTAACTCACTCAGAGTCATGATGATGATGATTTGATGGTCTGAGTGTCACTTTGCTTTAACTCTTTCATCCGTCTGTCACTGAGCTCATAAAAGTATTTTTCCCTCTGCGGACAGACGAGCCGTCGGTCCGGGCTGCGATCAGCGTTGAGGAATCCGATAACAGGAAAACAGCGTTATACTCCGAGAAACCCACCAAGCTTATCAACACTTTTACCATCTTCTAAGGTGTTTATCCAGCTTCCTGGAGTTTAAAGTAGCTTTGTGCTGCTCAGATTCATCCCAAATAAAGGTTCTTATCTGGCTGCACACACAACGCTGCTGAAATAATAAAATATGATGGATTTTATGGCTGTCAAGGTTATCTCGCTGTAAACACGATGCACTTTCTAGCAGCATGAATAAAGAAACTGAATCCACACTCACACACACACACTTGCAGTGTGAAGTACAAAGTAAGGTGAAGCTTCACTTCTCCTGAAGTTGTGAGAGCACTGACGGACGACAAACACTCTTTAAAGCGTACGAACATGTTGCGATTATCTCGCCCTTTGCTGCAAACTAAGACGCCGTTGGTACTCCTGCAGGAGTGTAGCTTCATGTTCGATGCATCAACTCAAAACTGGTGACGTGGTGTAGAGAGCATGAAAGTCCAAAACCAAAACTAAATTTGACTTCTTTTATGTCAAGATGCATATTTTCTGTTTGAAATGCTGTGAAAGCATCAGGGGGAGTGACCAGCGGGAAGAGGAGGTGGTTTTCAGGCCCAGCAGTCAGCAGCCTCTATGGACATGATGGCAGAGGAGAAGCCGCCGGACAAGAGTAAATGTGGGACTGACTTTTAGTGGTTGAAAGTTATTCTTTTATGTTACTTACCAGCTTCAGGTGCTTCACCTCCGTCTAGCCTCGGACTTCCATCCAGCAGAAAACCACGACAGACACGATTGCACGTGTAAAACTGAAGGCAGGTTCTACAGAAATAAGTACAATGGTGTTAATGTGCTCAGAATGCAGTAGAGACAAAGCAACATATTTATGCTTCTGTTTCAGTTGTTGTTGATCACACCTGGACAAGAGCGGATCAAAATGCAGAAAAACTCAACACTGCCTACGTGAGTGTGAGCTGACCACGCCTCGGGGCAACATCTCTCTCCCCTGACATCAGGAGTTTGTGGAAGCTGACCGCTGAAAATCCATGAAAGTTTAAAGAAGAATCAGGAGTGCATGTGCACGCATGAACTTTGGGGGTTTGTCTGAGCGCTCATTGATCCTCCGAGGAGAAGAAGCAGAGCTGTGTGGGAGCTGGAATCAATGGAGCGGGAAATTAGCCCTTAATTAATAAATATTTATATTCAGGTCGTCCACTGCTGCAGACACCTGTGTGCATACTAAGCACCACCACACTCACGACATTATGCTGTGCAAAGAAGACAAGAAGAACATCTCTTGACTTTCTGGTCTATCTATGTTCCAGCAGTCATCTGCTATCATGAGCTGTGGGTCACCTCGGTGATAGAGGAGCTTGGTCATGCTAAACCTGTTGCCACCGCAACCTGACCCCAGATAGGCAGAAGGAAATGGATGCATGGATGGATGGTGCATACATTCAAGCTAAAATATGACCAGGGAACAGGAGTGTCCCTTTTCCACCAGATAAACTGATTCTGTTCAGGATTCAACATCATCAACAATAAATGATCTTCTTATTAGAAACAAACCTCCCGTGTGAACCGTCTGTGGCTGTCGACTCACGATGCTGATTTTAACGTCGAGAAGCTGGACCAGACCAAAGCACGCAACGATGTACGCTCGCTGAACTTTAGTTAGCATCACATCTGAAGTAGCAGTGTCAGAACAGAGCAGGTGTGAAACATGAAGGAGGAGCCAGAGAATGACGGACAGAGAAGGAACGCGAAGTGGAGGATGAAAGTGAGAACATGGTGGACGTGAGCTCTGCCTCGAGGCTCATGAAGTAACATGGAGTTATTTCTGAATGTAACGAGGCTGAACAGAAGCCGGGCTGTCGACTCTGCACGCACCACAGGAGAGCGCGAGAAAACACAGCAGAGAGACGGGGAACCTGGGAAATAAGTGAGAAGAGTGCGGGTACGTGGGGAGGGGGCAGGTAATGGAAGGATTAGGCCTGCTGCCACTGATTTAGACAGAAACAAGGGGAGAGAGAGAGGAAATGATGGACGGATGGATGGATGGATGGATGGATGGATGGATGGATGGATGGATGGAGGTGACGCTGAAATAGTTGGAGGAAATGGGAGAAGATGGGGTTAAGAGGTTGTGATATGAATGAAAATATGGACTGCTTGAATATAAAGCTAAACTGTCCATGAGCTCTTTAAACTGAACTGATCACAAACGATCACAAAGGTCCAACGAGCAGCTTCCAAACGTCTGTTCCTCCCTCGTGGAATTGGATGTTACAAATGTGCTGTCAGAGGCACTTTGTCATGTTCGTCTGGACTGGCACTGCTTAGTTCATTTGTAAATTATTCATGCACACTGGGAATAAACCTCAAATACAAGATTATTTGAGCAGATGAAAATATAAAAGATGTCAGAATCTCCCGTGAACGAATCGATTCAGGTCGGGAGCAGCAGGTCCGTTTGAGGAGCTGAGTGGAAAACACCGTGAAGAGCGGCTAATGGCCCCGGAGCAGTTTCAGGCGTGTCATTGGACAGAAAGCACGATGTGATGTTATCAGACAGTGTGTTCGGCCCTGAGTGGCTCATAAAGTGATAAATCTCTGAAGAGCCTCTGACACGGCAGGCAGACAGACAGGAGATGTGGCCTCGCTGTGCAGATAATATGATGGACAGGAGTGGACGCTGTGTGTGTGTGTGTGTGTGTGTGTGTGTGTGTGTGTGTGTGTGTGAACAGAGGATGGAGCATGGAGAGGTGAAAGCTGATAAATGTGATCCATTTGAGGTGAACGACAGCTGGAGGAGTCTGTCCTGCAGCTCTGAGCTCTGCTGCCACTCAGTGAATGCTGCTCACTGCAGGTTCAGAAGAAGGAGCCAGACCAGAGTTTTAAACTTTGATACAATACTGGCATTAAAAATGATTTGAATCTGAATCTTCTTTAAATTAACAGCCTGCATGCAGTGGTGATACATAAAAAGCTCAAGATGCCAGGAGCCAAACCCGGCAAGAAAACCACCTCGGTAGGCTAATGTGTTCACTGTTAGACTGGACACTGCCGGTTCAGAGGTTCTGTCGCTGTGTTCACTGTTAGACTGGACACTGCCGGTTCAGAGGTTCTGTCACTGTGTTCACTGTTAGGAAGGTGGACGCTGACACTCGTTCATGCTGCAATGCAAAGCGAGGAGGGTGAGGGTGGAAAAATCTGAACGTCGACCAACTGATACAGAATTTAGTTCAGGTCACAATGCCAATGAGTCTGCAGCTGACTCGTTTCGTGACTTAATATTAGTTTGTGCAGAAGTCTAATGTAGTTTCTTTGTGTTCCGGTGATATTATTTTCTCATTAGATATCAAAGCTACCTGTTCTGACATCACTGTTTGAAGTGTGGCCATGTTAGTTTAGGAGTTTTCCTCTTGAGATTATTTCTGCCTCGGAGATACTAAAACCACAATCCTTTCCAGCCCTGCTTCACGTACAGCGCTTCACTGAGGTTTTATCAAACCAACTCTATGAAAATACAGATAATCCTCGGGGGCTATTTACAGTCCAGGTCTTTGCTGTTGCCCCAGATTTGTTTGGTTAAGTGCATGGCGCTCGCAGATTGGGACGCCCGTCTCTTTCAGTCCACAGTTTGCTGCCAGGCTCTGCTGCCTGCCAAGTCCAATCCGTCTCATTAACAAACACGCCTCCCCAGAGACTTCCCTCCTCTCGTCGATCCCACAGTCTGTGGTTGAGCGGGGACGTCCTCCCGTCCTGGTAATTAGAGCCGGAGGGCCGCACGAAGGGGTAAAAAGGTAACAAGAAGAGGCTCTTAGGGGCTCCTGGTGTAAATCAAAGTCTCACTCAGCGTTTGGTCGGCGTCGTGGTTCTGATTCTGGTCTCTCTCCCAGGATTTAATGTGGAGATACAGGATGAGGACAGAAGGCAACACTGCTGCTGAACAGGAACCGTTTGGTGCGAACAATGAGCCAGGAACGCAAAAGGCAGTTTCCCAATACTATCAGAGGCGGCTGGCTCACGGAGCAATTCATTCCATGTTTGACATCTGGCAGCAAATGCAACAGTAAGAATAATGTTTCCTCTGTAAAGACAGAAGAGAGTGTCTGCATGTGAAGCACAATCACCCCGTCTGTCTCCGTCTCCTCCACCCACTCTCCCTTCTCTTCATTCACATTCCTCCACCCTCGGCTTCGGTCGGTGCATACCTCTCCCACGGCTCATTCTCGGCATCGCCTGGGAGCAGCTCAGGTGGAAACACGCCTGACATCCCAACCTCTCACAGTCCTCACATCCAATAAACCTTTGAATAAAACGAACGCTTGTGAACCCGAAATTAAAATCACAATTTTCTAAATGTCGATCAGTCTTCAGGAGAAGCTGGTCAAACTTCAATAAGTTGTTCCTCCCCGAGAACAATCTTCTCATTTTAAGACCCATTTCATTCCTCATATAAAATTAAACAGATTCAAAGAGCAATGAACTTTTAATAAATTAATAATTAAAAGTATTAAAATATTCAAAATAAACAAAACCACAGAAGTAAATAAATGGACTCTTGGGTTCTTGTTAACAGCGTTTGGCACCGAGGCGCTGAAGGTCGTTTATTATTTAACAAGCAAAGCGAGCCGCCTCCTCTCTGGAGTCCATTTAGACTTTTTCCTAACAAACTTTCTGGACCGACTTCGTCACGTGTCGACCGCAGTGTGGATGCAAGGAGGCGGTAACAGCAAAGACAAATCCACACGGTGATCAACATTCAACACAGGCCTGAGGGGACGGTAACGAGACACAGGTGAAGCGAGTCTGAAACAATCAGAACCGACGGGAAAGAGACAAAGAGACAAAGAGACAAAGAGACAAAGAGGAATGACTCCAAACAGGAAAACCTCGACCACGACAGACTGAGGCAGCCGTCTGCCTCGAGTGACACCTGGTTCGCTGTTTGTGTGCAGCTCTGTCTCTTATGTGAGGACAGTGGACATGTCCTCATAAGTGTAGACGCACTAGTCCCTCTTCTCTCCGTAGGTCCCCATAATTTTGTCATACCTGAATATGTGTATCTAAAACTCGTCTCAGCGTGATTTTTCTGTTCAGTCTTTTTAATGATGGAAGCCTCCTGTCTGTCCTGGCTTGTAAACACATCATGCAGGTACGATATGATACGACACTGCAGTATTTTCTGCTCGAGTCCCTGCAGATCAGCCGACAGGCTGACGGGTGGTGGTGCTGGTGTGTCTGGAGGGAGACAGTCTGCGTGAGACGTCTGTCATCATTTTGTCGGGGCTGTATAAATGCAAAAATCTGGCTGCTTCGTCTTCTGCTAACGTCCGTTAACCAGACGGCGAGCCCCGAGCAGACACAGAGGGCCGCGGGTCGACGGGCGGGAGGATGCTGGATGTCGTGTCACGGAGACGGTAGCTGTCACTTTGTGGACCAGTCTCAAAATGCTGCAGGGTCAGTCTGTCTGAGCAGGACTACACAAACACTGCTGGCTGCCACCACGAGGAAACTTTATTTCCTGCAGGACAGAGACAGAGGTGGACAAGGACGGACAGTCTGCTGTTCCCTGTCCAACACTTGTTAATCATCACAATCCTTCAGAGTGACCTTTGGCCAACATGACAGACAAACTGTCTTTTAACGGAGACGGACGCTGCATTCTCCTCCCAGTCTGTCTCTGGCACAGCAGGATCTTATATCAGCTGATTGACAGCAGCTTGGTTTGGTCAGCCCCAAAGATCCTCAGACACGAATCCGGAAGAAGAGCAGACAATGCAGGAGACATTGGTCACAGATGAAGGAAGTGAAGGAGACTTCTTTGTCCTGTGTCTCCTCCATGTGGACATTTGGTTTTACTGCATGCTGCCGCCTCATTTATGTCCCAGCAACATTAACGTGGAGTTATTTTTGTTTCAAACTTAATTTCTGAATTAGTTTTCTGGTCAAGGTGACAGCAGGCGTGAGGAAATGACTCTGGACATACGTCTGCTGTAGGTGAACACATTTTCACTATAAAGACAGACAGCGGACGGTCTTGGATTCAAGAACCAACAACGCCATGGACGTTCTTCTCTTCACCACGAGCTCCAGGATCTGACCTGGGTCTGAACACAGGAAGTGTTTTCACCTTTCCTCCATGATGTTATCCAGACACAAAGAACGTTCAGCCTCAGTGTTTCTTGTGTTGGACTTTGGATCATTGGATTTATGTTGGATTAGTTTGTTTTTACCTGATTAAAGTTCTGTTCACTCTGCTCACCCGTCTGCATCCTGCAGCATCTACTGATGTTTCTGCGACACGGCTGACAAACTTCAGGGTCTGTTAATCTTTTTTCCACTCCTCCTCTTCCTTCCTATTTTTTCTTGCTTACGTCTGGTGGTTTCTGGCCCTGCCGACAGTTTATGGTCAGATGTTTATGTCTGCCTCCAAAGCCATTACGCAGGAGGTAAGTGGATTTTTATTTGTGCTCACAGCAGAGGAAACCTAAAGTGCTCCTGAGTGTTTCTTAAACCAGAAACTATTTATCTGACTGAGGAAACTGCAGCTGATGGGAAAGTGTGGTGAAGGGAGGGACTTGTGGGGCGGATATTAATTGGGCCGGACCCGGGACCGAACACAACCTCCGAACCAGCAGTGAGCAGTATAACAGCCTACCAAGGGTTTTTTTTGTCCAGCAGCAGTACATGAAATTTAAAATAAACAAATCCATTATTTTATTTAGTTTTATTTTTCATACGTTTCAGATACAGCAGCTCTGCTTTGTATCACAACAGAAGAAGTCATCATGGATCAGTTCAAAGAATAAAAATGAACAGGCCTGAGCCCGACACACTGATACAGGTGTAGGCCGGGCAATAACATCTCTGTACTATGATATTTCAATATCATATTTATTTATTTAAAGGAAAATTCTGTTTTTAATACAACAGTAACCAGGTAAACAACTGGTTTGATACCATCCAAAATCAGACTGAAACTTTGTTCAGTAATCGCGTTAAGTACGTGCACAGTTTTGATCAAAGGTGAGATGAATCAACGAGTTGGCGTTTTTTTGTGTTCAAGACTGTTTGAAGAGAATTCATTCATTGACATCAGGTATTTATTTTAAAAGGCTGGCGTCGTACGAGTTTTGGCTGTTTAAAAAAAAGCAGAATTTTCCTGTCATGCCCTGTGGGGAAACATAATGTGGCATAGTTGGTAAAATCGAGACCCTGCTAACAACCTAGCACCAAACGCATATTTAAAACACAAAAAACGCTCTCTGTAACTCAACTAAATCTAACGGAGAGCAGTGCATATCAAACCAGATACATTATGATGCATACCAATCAACAGATAACAAGTCTGATGCTCATTAGGCATCTGTAGCAGTATTTTCCTGTGGCCTGTACAGACTTAATCAATAAAGTTACTTACAGAATAAAAACAATAGAGGTGGCATGGAGGGAGCGTGTCGTCAGCGTACGTGATCACGTGATGGGTCGAGACGGCATCTCCCAAAGGAAACTCGTCAGATTAAATCTTAGAAATTAGAAACTGTGCTGACGTGCCATGTTTCCAAACTATACACAATCAATAAAGATAAAAATACTTTCACATTATTGCTCGACATTCAGTTATGGCTAAAGTTCTGTTTGTTATTTGGCAGAAATGCAGATTTTTATTTTGACCTCGAGACTGATGTGGTGGAGCAGGCGATGTTACTGATTATATTCCTCCAGATTGGTTGACTCGTTAAAGATTACGCTGACGGTAAACAGGAGAACAGTGAAGCTGTGGATGATGGGAAAACGTCACTTCTCCCAGCAGTCTGTGTCCAAACGTTAAACATGAATGAAATTTACCACAAACATGAACACACACACACACACACACACACAGGTAGCACACTTACATTTTCACCATACTTCACTCTGCATAGATTCTGTATTGCTCTTAATACTTTTATTTTTGCAGTATTACTTTTGTTAAGCTGGTTGAATCCTAAATAAATCTTTCTGCCGTCAGTTAAACATAAATGTACGTTTGTGTGGACGCGAGGTTCGAGCAGAGATCTCTTCTGTTTGTCGGATTTCAAGATTTCTCTTAATCAGCTGCTGATAATAAACAAACTGCACCCACGTTTGCAGGGTTCCTCATGGTTCCTCATGGTTCTTCAAGGTTCCTCATGGTTCCTCATGGTTCTTCAAGGTTCCTCATGGTTCTTCAAGGTTCCTCGTGGCTCCTTATGTAATATTGGAGTCAGATGCACTGAGCTCTTCTCCTCTGCTCTCCCTCTGAACACATTCATGTGTCACGAATACATGTTAATAATAATAATAATAACTTAGCTTCTTTATTTTCTGCTTTCTCGTCTCATCAGGTTCTCATGAATCATGGCTACGCCAAGATCGAGGATTGGTAGAGTCTGCTGCTGTCGTCCTGATGACGTCCACTACAAAAACTATTATTATTATTATTATTATTATTATTATTATTGAACTAAATTATACGACTGTACTGTGATGAAACATCAATGCTGGTGTTAATATTGACATTCGTACCGTTTTAAATCACCCTGAACGTTTCGAGGCGAACGCTGACAAAGTTTCTATAAAAAGAAAAAACAGGTGTCGTCGGCGCCTAATCGAACGTGGGCGTCTTCTGCTTTTTGATTGGACGACGAGTCTGTGAAACAAATGTATGCTGATCGATGATTTTTGCACTTTAAACATGACATGACATATTTGTGACGTGTTTTTGAATACTTCCATCTTCAGTATGAACCAATGGGAGCTGAGAGCCACGGACAGGAAGTCTGAGCTTTTGAACGCTGCCGACACGGTTTGTCTTAAACAACAAATTTCTTCCTGATGTTTTGAATTGTTTGAACTCTGATTGGATGACGGCATCCGATCGTGCTGTAAACAAACTGACAGGAGAAACAAGAGAAGCTGCACTTCCCTGTCCAGGCCACCAGCTGGTGCTACAGGCTAACCATCCGTCTGGTGCTGCTGTCTGCAGACTCTGACGTTTCTGCTACATCTGGCAACATCTGGCAACATCTGCACACACTGAGGAGGAAGAAGAGGCTGCTGGGAGGAGGAGGAGGAGGAATGAAGTCATGGAGGATGAAATTATTTCTGTTAAACAATCAAATGAATCCTGAATGAACATTGTGACGTCACCGTGACTCACCTGTTCAGTAACATCAGTTTTTCATGTCATTCAGCAGTGACACACACAAGGCTCTAAATACTACAGTACCCATGAGCCTCAGCGGTTGGTGCTGTGGAGAAGGTTTCAAACATCACTGTTCACGTCTCTTCTGGATGAGTCGGCAGCATTAAATGAAATAGATTTAACCAAAATCAAAATCTGATGACATCATCAAGAGTCAGGTCAAACTGCCGAGCAGAGACGTGAAGATGATGTTTGCTGTTAAAGATCTGCATCAACCTGAGTGACCGGAACCGGAACCAGAAAAGAACTTCACGGGTCAAATGAAGAGAAACATCAAGACAAAACAGGAAGCACTGATGTTGGATTTGGCTCAGCTGCTTCTGTCTGATCACGTTTATGGAAAGCAGCGTCTTATTTAAAGTCTTAAGAATCTAAACCTACTTAAACTCTGACGTATGACAAATATTCAAAGCCACAAAACTTTTTCTAGAAGACTCAAACTTTAAAACCTTTGAAGTCTAAAATGATGTTTTTTATGGACATGAAAACAAAGATGAGGCTCAAAACATTAATGTGGAGACAGATGAGGCGTTCACTGTCCAGCATCGTTAACAAACTGGAAATTCGTACCGTTGCACGGTTGTAAACTTTCTTATCGGAGCTCGTGTTTGAGTGTTTGTGTTCTGTCCAGCTGGCCTGGCAGCAGACTGAATGATGTCAGAGCGTCACCGAGCTTCCAGCTGATCCGGTTTGCAGATGAATGTTGCCGTGGCGCTGAACCTGCAGAAGAAGAGCTGACGTGTCGAAGCTGAAGCAGGTTTCAGTGCGAATACTGAAGATAGACATCCACGATCCTGAACACGAGATGTGTGTGTGAATGCAGATGAAGGGAAACCACCTGATTCCTCACTGCATCCAAACCCAGAGCCATGAGAGGAGGAGGAGGAGGAGCAGGAGGAGGTGAAAGAGGAGTTCAAATCTCTCCGTTATTTGTGGACTCCAGGAGAAGAGAAGGACGGCGGCGGCGTGAGTCACCGCCCGGTCCTCCGCGGGGCTCGGTTCATCCAAATCCGGGAGCGTGGTCGACGTTTAGTCGCCGTCGCTCCGCAGAGTCAGTTCAAGGTCAGCGCCAAACAACTCCTTATAAAGAGGAGGGAAGTCAGAACCCACCACGTCCGGGTACACGGCCCGGAACGCACACAGCTTCTCCGTGTGACGGGAGCACAGGGAACGCAGCGCTGACACCTTACATCTGAGCTGAGGAGAGGAGGAGAGGAGGAGGGGGAGAGGGGGAGGAGAGGAGGAGGAGAGGGAGAGGAGAGGAGAGGAGGAGAGGAGGAGGAGAGGGGAGTGGAAAGGGAGGGGAGATCGAAGAATGCGGAGGCGAAGGTATGAGAGGCTTCGAGGATGCGTGCTGCTATTGTGGAGAGTAGAGAGGAGAGTAGGATAGGAGGAGAGGAGGAAGGAGGAAGGAGAGGGGAGGAGAGAGAGTAGCGGAGGCGCGGTTTCCACTTGGGAAGGTCGGCGCGGAGGATAGGTGTCGGGGCGAGGTGATAGCGAGTTAGGTAGGAGATGAAGATTAAGAGGGGGAGTGAAGGAGGATGAGAGTGGGAGAGCGGAGGAGAGAGATGCGGAGAGGTGGAGAGAGTTCGCATGTAGGCGTTCTGCTCTTCTGTAGATGCTGTCGGCGAGAGCGTTTTTGCGGCCGCTGAGCGAGTGCGCTGAACGGCTAACTGCTGCGAGCGGCGCAACGAGGTCGCGGCGTCGCGCCGAAGTTGACAGGACGCAGGGGTGAGGAGCGGAGGCGCTATCGGTTTACTCGGGAATCTTCGGATCTGAGAGGCTCGGGTACAGTACGCTATTGATCGGCTCAGTGACTCGCTGCGCGGCCTCGGTGTCGTCTCGGTGGGCCTGCGAAGGTTTTCGCGTTGTGCTGTCGGCGGCTTGCTGCGCGTCGTCGGCTCTTTCCCACTCTTACTCGGACACTTCTCTCGCTTAGTATTCGGCGCGATGTCTCATCGGTAGTCTTCGCCGTACAGCGCAGGATGAGCGCTTCGGCGCGGCTCGTGGCTCAGCTCGTTGTCTCGGTGTGGCGAGCGTGGTGCGATGATGCGGAGGGCGGACGCGTGCTTGCGCTTGTGCATTCGACTTCTGCTTTCGCTGCTTCGGGCGCTTTGCTCGGGATGCTCGATTAGGCGCTGTACTCACTCGGTTTCTTCTACATTCGGCGCGTGTCTGGCGCGGTGCCTAGCGCTTTTTGCAGCGTCGGCTAGACGGGGCGCGGCGCTGCAGAGCCGCGGGGTCTCGGCGGCGCTGACGCGGTCAGCGGTGCGAAGGGGGCCGTCGCGAGATCGCGGCCGGGTGGAGCTGGACTTGATTAACGTGCAGTCTGCGGGCTGCCTGTTCGAGGGTGCGGCGCTCCGGAGGGACTCGTATATCTACGAGCGGCGTCTCGCGGCTCTGTCGCCGGCGCGTGGTGTCAGCGTCGCCGCGTAATTCTCGGTGTCTCGGTTCTGCTCGGGCGGGCGCGGCGGCGGCGCGGGGGCAGCGGGGGCGCCTGGCGGCGGCGGCGAGGGCGGCGGGGGGCTGCGCGGGGGCGCGTCCCGCGGGGGCGACGGGGCGGCCGCATCGGACGCGGGAGCGTTCGTCAGCGAGGCAGCACGGTGGGCGTCAAGCGCCGGGGGAGGCGAAGGCGGCGCGGGGCGGGCGGCGCGGGCTAGGAGGCGTCGCAGGGGGCGGAGCGGGCACAGGAAGCAGACGGGCGAGGGCATCAGGAGGCGGAGAGGGGGGCGGCGTGTGTGCGTGTGCGGCTGCGCGTGCACGAGGGGCGAGAGCGCGCGGCGGCGCGGGGGCGCGGGGTGCGTCGCGACGCGGGAGGACACGCTTGGCGGTCGAAGGTGGGGGCAGCGGAGTTGCGCGGCGCGGAGCAGCAGGCGCAGGGGGGTGTGAGAAAGGAGGCGCGTCGCGGCGCGGCGCGGCGCGTGCTCGGAGGCGCGGCGCCGGGGCTCGTGCGCGCTCGTCGGCTGCCGCGGCGTGGGGCGGCGTAGCGGCGGACGCTGGCGGCGCGGGGGACAGGGGGGCGGGGCGGACCGGAGGGGGCGGCGGCGAGGCGAGCGGCGCGGGGGCCGGCCGATGAGCTTAAGCGACGGCGCGGGGGCAGCAGGCGGCGGCGGAGGGGCGGCGCGTGAGGCTTCGCGGAGGTCTGCCGGGGGCGGCGCGGCGCGCGTCGTGGCCCCCTGTTTTTGCCCGCGTATTTCGCTCTCCTCCTTTCTGGTTGATGTCCTGGCCGCACCTTAGTGCCTTACCTGTCTGCCGACGGCTTCCTTCGTGCCACATTTCTCTACTGTCCTCTGTCCGACTTCGCTCCTCACCATGACACCGCTCTGCGCGGCTGCAACCATTACCAGCTGGCATGTGTGGGTGTGGTTGTGTGGGGAGTGTATGTGGTGTGTGTGTGGTGTGTTGTGTTTTGTGTGTCGGATGTGGGTCACTTCCTAAACTTACACTGTGTAACCTCATTTATCAATTCTCCATTGTTGAGAGGAATTGTTTCCAGCTTCGCAATGCGCTCAGTGGTCTCATACCAATGGATGTGTATTCACCCATCTCCGAGCACACAGTCGGCGTGAGCTGCCATTTCCTTCACATCGGAGTCTCGTGACACACGTCACTGTGACACGCACATGTGAACGTGACACGTCGACATGCGACATGTGACATGCGACATGCGGACAGTGCACATGTGACATGCACATGCGACATGCGACATGTGAAACGTCGACATGCGACTGTGACACCGTTGACATGACATGTGACACGCGACATTGCCCATGCGATCATGTGAAATGTCGTATGATCAGAATTTATGTATTTATTGTTGTTTGATTTAAAAAACCTGCAGCCAGAAACCAGGGCGGAATATTCCACATACCACACTTCCTGAGCTTTATTTTTTACTGTTGGGAGCATACTGAAGGTGTGTGTGTGTGTGTGTGTGTGTGTGTGTGTGTGTGTGGTTGTGTGTGTGGTGTGGTGTACCTTGTTGAGCAGTCCGTCCTCCTCTCTGGTTCTTCTGCAGGACGTGTTGCAGAGCCAGCTGAGTTTTTCTGCTGCAGCTTCTCCACCTGCAGCTTCTCCTGCAGCCACGACCGGTCTAACAGAAAACACACACACAAAACACAACACACACAACACCACACACACACCACAACAACACACAGAAAAACTCTGAGCTCCTACAAATGACAGCGCAGGAAACATGCAGTTACCCTGATGAGGAAACGTACCTGCAGACAGCAACGAACGCTGAGAAGAGAGCGAGCTCGTCCTCGACATGTGCAGAGAACACATGCTTTTAGCGAATCGAACACTGACGTGATTCAAGTCACACAGCCTGGAAACAAGAATATATCATCATACTGGATATAATATATGGATGCATTCATGGTTCATCACTTTAATGACTTTATATGGGTGGACTGTGGAAGAGGACCTGCGTGGTCTGATTTTCACGCATTAAACG
>NC_040033.1:21305618-21331677 GCF_000972845.2 Larimichthys crocea | reverse complement strand
TCCTCTCCCATCTCCCTCCTCCTCGCCTCCTCCCGCTCCCTCCTCCCCCTCTCCTCCTCTCCTCTCCCCTCCTCCCCCTCCCCATCCCGCCTCCTCCCCTCCTCCCCCTCCCCTCCTCTCCTCCTCCTCTCCCGTCCTCCTCCTCGTCCCTCTCTCCTCCCCTCCCTCCCTCCGCCCCCCCCCTCTCCTCTCTCTCCTCTCTCCCCTCTTCACCTCCCTCTCCCGCTCCGTCTCCCTCCTCATCCGCCCTTCACCCTCTCCTCTCTCTCTTCCATCCTCTCCCCCTCCCCTATCCACTCCGCTCCTCCTTTCTCCTCCTCTCCTCTCCTCTCCTCCCCTCTCCCCTCTCCCCTCTCTCCTCTCCTCCTCTCCTCTCTTCCCTCCTCGCTAGACCCTCCTCCTCTCCCCCCCTCTCCCTCCTCTCCTCCTCTCCCCTCGCTCTCCCCCCTCTCCCTCCTCCGCTCCCTCCGCGCCTATCCTGCCTCCCCCCCCTCTCCTCCCTACCCCCTACCCCCTCTCCTTCCCTCGCTCCTCTCGACCTCTCCCCTCTCCTCCCTCCTCCTCCTCCCCTCTCTCCCCCCCGCTCCGCCCTCTCCGTCCCCCTCCCCCTCCGCCGCCCCCACCCTTCCCCCCCTCCCTCCCCCTCGCCTCCGCCTCCCCTCTCTCCCCCTCTCCCCCCCTCTCCTCCTCCTCTCCCCTCCTCCTCCACTCTCCCTCGCCCTCTCCTCTCCTCTCCCCTCTTCCTCCCCTCTCCCTCCTCCTGCCGCCCCGCCCCCTCTCCCCTCTCCTCGCCTCCTCCTCCCTCCCCCTCTCCCTCCCTCCGCTCCTCCCCACCTCCCTCTCCGCTCTCCTCCTCTCCTCCCCCTCTCTCCTCCCCCTCCCCCTCCATCCCTCCTCTCCTCCTCCCTCATCCTCCTCCCACCTCCCCCTCATCCCCTCTCCTGCCTCCTCTCTCCCTCCCCCTCCTCCTCCCTCCTCCTCTCCCCCTTCCTCCCTCCTCTCCTCCCCCCTCCCTAGCCCACGCTCCTCCCTCTCCTCCCCCTCTTCTCCCGTCCCCCCTCTCCTCTCCCCCCTCCCTCCCCTCTCCTCCCCTCCGCCTTCCTTCTCCTCCCCCTCTCTCCACTCTCCCATCTCCTTCCCTCCCCGCTTCCTCCTCCTCTCCTCCTCCTCTCTCGCCCGACCCTCGCTCCTCTCCCCGCCTCCTCCCCTCTCCTCTCCCCTCTCTCTCTCCCTTCCCCCTCCCCTTCCTCCTCTCCCCCTCTCCTCCCCCTCTCTCCCCCAGCTTCCTTCACCGCCTGCTACCTCCTCCTCCTCCCTCCTCTCCTCTCCTCGCCCCTCTTCCTGCCTCCCCTCCTCCCCCTCCTCGGCCGCCCCTCTCTCCCCCCTCCCATCTCCCTCTCCCGCCACCGCTCCTCTCCTCCTCTTCCGCTCCTACTCACTCCCCTCTCTCTCCTCCCTCCTATCCGCTCCTCCTCTCCGCTCCCCTCCTCCTCCTGCCCGCCTTCCCCTCATCCTCGCACTCTCCTCCCCCCTCCTCCCCCTCCCGCCCCCCTCCTCCTCCGTCCTCCTCCTCCTCCTCCTCCTCCTCCTCTCCTCCTCTCCCCCCTCTCCTCACTCCTCTCCTCCCCCTCTCCTCCCCTCCTCAGCTCCGCTCTCCTGCTCCTCTCTCCTCTCTCCCTCCCCTCTCCCCCCCTCTCCTCCCCTCCTCCCTCCTCTCCCCCCTCCCTCCGTCCGCCCTCTCCCCCTCTCCTCTCCTCTCCCTCCTGCTCATCCTCCTCTTCCCCTCCCTCCTCCCCCCTCCTCCTCCTCTCCTCTTCCCCTCTCCCCCTCGCCTCCCCCTCTCCTCCGCTCAACTCCCCTCTCCTCCCCTTCCCCTCTCCCCTCTCCTCCTCGCCTCTTCCTCTCACTCCCCCTCCTCATCCTCCCCTCTACCCCTCTCCCTCCTCTCCTCCTCCTCAGCTTCCTCTCCCCTCCCCCCTCCCATCTCTCCGCTCGCTCGCTCCCCCCCTCCCCCGTCTCATCCGCCTCTCCCCTCCTCTCCTCCCCCTCTCCTCCCCCGCTCGCCCCCTCCCGCCATCTATCCTCCCCCTCGCCCCCCTCACTCTCCTCCCCTCTCCCTCCCCTCTACCCTCCAGCCTCAAGAGTAAGGTGGTCAGCGCTGCGTTCCTTCTGTGCTCCCGTCACACGGAGAAGCGGTGTGCGGTCCGGGCCGTGTACCCGACGTGGGTGGTTCTTGACTTTCCCTCCTCTTTATAAGGAGTTGTTGGCGCTGAACCTTGAACTGACGGCGGAGCGACGCGACTAAACGGCGACCCGCCTCCCGGGTTTTAGATGAACCGAGCCCCGCGGAGACCCGGGCGGTGACGTCCACGCCGCCAGCCGTCCTCCTTTCTCCTGGAGTCCACAAAAACGGAGAGTTGAACTCCTTCTCTTCACCTACTCTCCTGCTCCTCCTCCCTCCTCCTCCTCAGGGCTCTGGTTTGGATGCAGTGAGGAAGCAGGTGGTTTCCCGTCATCTGCCATTCACATCACATCTCGTGTTCAGAGCGTGGATCCGCTATCTACATAGTCGCACGGAAACCTGCTTCACTTCGACACGTCCAGCCTTCTTCTGCAGGTTCAGCATATCCATCGCAACCCGGATCAGCTGGAAGCACTCGTTGACGCCTGACATCATATCAGCGTCGCGGCAGGCCGCTGACAGAACACAAACACTCAAACACGAGCTCCGATAGAAAGTTTACAACCGTTGCAACGGTACGAATTTCCAGTGTTGTTAAAGATGCTGGACAGTGAACGCCTCATCTGTCTCCACATTATGTTTGAGCCTCATCTTTGTTGTCAGGCATGCCATAAAACAAAGATCAAAAAATCAATTTTAGACTCAAAGGTGTTAAAAGTTTTGAGATCTCTAGAAAAAGTTTTGGGCTTTGGAATAGTTGGTGGTCTAATGCGTCAGAGGTTTTAAGAGGTTTAGATTTCTTAAGACTTTAATAAGAACGCTGCTTTCCCATAAACGATATCAGAAGAAGCAGCTGAGCCAAACCAACATCAAGGCTTCCTAGTTTTTGTCTTGATGTTTCTCTCATTTGACCCGTGAAGTTCGTTCTTTGGTTCCGGTCCGGGCACTCAGGTTGATGCGATCTTTAACTAAAAAGACAAACATCATCTCACGTGCTCGCTGCTCGGCAAGTTTGAACCTGCGCGATGATGGCAACAGCCAGATTGATTGGTGGTGGAAACTATTTTTCATTTGAAGCTGCAAGATGCATGCCAGAAGAGACGTGAAACAGTATGTGAAACCTCTTCCCCAGCACAACGAGCTGGGCTCAGGGTACTGTAGTATTGTAGAGCCCTTGTGGTGTCACTGGCTGAATGACATGAAAAACTGAGTGTTACGGAACAGGTGGAGTCACGGTGAGTCAAACGTTCTTTCAGGATGCATTGATTGTTTTAACCAAAATAATTTCATCCTCCAGACTGCATTCCCTCCGCCTCCTCCTCCCACAGACCTCTTCTTCCTCTCAGGTGCAGAGTGTTGGCCAGAGATGTTGCCCAGATGGTTGCCAGATTAGCAGAAACGTCAGATCGGCAGACAGCAGCAACCAGACGGAGGGGTAGCCGTAGCGACCAGCTGGTGGCCTGTACAGGGAAGTGGAGGAGAGAGGAGGAGAGGGGGAGAGGGGGAGAGGAGGAGAGGAGGAGAGTTAGTGGACACATGTTTTTGAAAAGTTTCAGATATAAATCATTTCTGGTTGTACTGGCAGTAACATTTTTAATCTGCAGAGGATCATGAGGAAAATGTTCTCATCTGTCAGAGGACGAGGCCGCTCCTCAACTGAACTTCAGCTGAACATGAAGCTGATGTGTGTGTGTGTGTGTGTGTGTGTGTGTGTGTGTGTGTGTTCATACACTAACTTACAGCTGTGTAACCTCATTTTATTCTCAGTGTTAGAGGAACTTGTTTCAGCTTCAATGAGCTCAGTGTATCGATACAAATGAGTTGTAGTTCACCATCTCAGCACAAGAGGGCGGCGTGAGGCCTTTTCCTTCACATCTGAGTCTGACATGTGACATGTGACATGTGACATGCGACATGCGACACGCGACATGCGACATGTGACATGTGACATGCGACACGCGACATGCGACATGCGACATGTGACACGCGACATGCGACACGCAACACGCGACATGTGACATGCGACATGTGACACGCGACATGTGACACGCGACATGTGACACGCAACACGCGACATGTGACATGCGACATGTGACACGCGACATGTGACACGCGACACGCGACATGTGACATGCGACACGCGACATGCGACATGCGACATGTGACACGCGACACGCGACACGCGACATGCGACATGCGACATGCGACATGTGACATGTGACACGCGACATGTGACACGCGACATGTGACATGCGACATGTGACATGTTGTATGATCAGGTAATTTATGATTTATGTTGTTTGATTTACAAAAACCTGCAGCCAGAAACCAGGGCGGAATATTCCACAGTCACCTTCCCTGAGCTTTATTTTTACTGTGTGGGAGCAGTACTGAAGGCTGTGTGTGTGTGTGTGTGTGTGTGTGTGTGTGTGCATGTGTGTGTGTGTGTGTGTGTGTACCTTGTTGAGCAGTCCGTCCTCTCTCTGGTTCTTCTGCAGGACGTGTTGCAGAGCCAGCTGAGTTTTCTGCTGCAGCTTCTCCACCTGCAGCTTCTCCTGCAGCCACGACCGGTCTACAGAAAACACACACACACACACACACACACACACACACACACACACAGTAAAAATAAAGCTCAGGGAAGGTGACAGCGCAGGAAACATGCAGTTACCTGATGAGGAGACGTACCTGCAGACAGCAGAACGAACGCTGAGAAGAGAGCGAGCTCGTCCTCCGACAGGTGCAGAGAACACATGCTTTTAGCGAAGTCGAACACTGACGTGATCAAGTCATCACAGCCTGGAAACAGAATAATATACATCATACTGGATTATAAATATGGATGCATTCATGTGTTCATCACTTTAATGACTTTATATGGCGTGGACTGTGGAAGACGACCTGCAGTGTCTGATTTTCAGCTCATTAAACACGAATGAAAACAGAGTTATGAAGATTATGTTGTGTAAATGTGACACACTGGACCTTTAATAAGGAGGAAGAGGAAGAGGAAGAGGAAGAGTCACCTAATGCTTTGAAGACGTCAGGACCAGCAAACTTCCCATCGAAGTAGACGGTGTTATTCTGAGAGTCGAACACGCGACACATTCGGACGAAGACGACCTCCAGAGATCCTGACGGGACAAAAACACGATGAGTAATAATGATGTCACATCTAACGATCATTTAATGACTCATTGCTGATTATCTGATTCAGCTGATTAATCAGTCATCACTGAATTCAACTTTAACATGAACGAGAACGCAGGCGGCAAACGACAGAAGGACGTTAACGAGGCAGCTGATGAAACGATGGCCGAGCTTCATTTAATATAAAAACGTGTTTTCATGTTTTCATCGGTCATGTTTGTGCTTTCAGTTTGTTTTTCTAAAATTCAGATTTCTGTTTGACTTCATTCGACTGTTTGTGTCCGTTCACTAAAAGTTACATTACATAACGCCCCATTTACACAGCTAGAGCCTCCATCACACAGGAAGAGTGTGAGTGTGGAGGCTCTTACTTGTCAACTTTCTGTCATTGTTGGTCCAGATAGTGAAATATGATGGAGTATGATGGAGACAGACGTCAACACTAAACCACAGCACTAACCTATTAAACATTTCATTTCTTTAAGTTACAGACTTAGCAAACATCGTCCACGTCATGAAGCATTTTAACTCTCGACTTTTCACCATCAGGATGAAGAATTTCAAATTCATTTTTAAATGTGAGCCGCTCACTGAACTCTGAGAAGTCAGAAATGAATCAGACATAATATTCAGGAATGTAAATAAATAATTCAGAAATGATAATGTGCTTTAATGTTTTTTCAGTTTTTCTGTAAAACAGTAAACTCATGTACAGTCGTCCCTCGCTATAACGCGGTTCACTTTTCACGGACTCGCTGTTTCGCGGATTTTTTTCAGTGTAATTTTGCATGCTGTTTTTTACAGCGTACTGTACAGTATGAACGTGCATTGTGTTCTGCGTCCTGATTGGCTAAGGGAGAACCTCACATGTGTTCTGTGTCCTGTTTAAGTACAAAAAGTGTATAAAAGTGTGTGGTTAGGGGTTTTACGGCCTTAAAACATGGATAATAATTGTAAAACTTACTTCGCGGATTTCGTTTATTGCGGGTTATTTTTAGAACGTATCCCCCGCGATAAACGAGGGACCACTGTATAACAATAATAATAATAATGTTTTAGCATTAAAAATATGGTTTTGGTTCAACACGCTGCTGTATGAATGTTAATGGTTTACAGGACGAGGTCTAATAAATGTGTTAAGCTCTGTATGTCAACAACATGAAGCAAGAAGTTTGATTCCTCCAGAGTTACATGTATGTTCTGAAAATGTGTTCTAATTAGCATATTTAATGAGATAATTTGCATTTTAACAGCTAATACAAAAAATAATGAATGTGACAAATCAGCTGGTGTGATCTGTTTATTTAAAGTCAACTATAAATCACTATAAACATATTCACGTCACCTTCCTGTGTGTTTCCTCTCATAGTTAATATTATTTATATATTCTATAGGCGATCTTTTTCTCATTGTCAATAAATCCCGTCTCTCTGCCTGACTTCCTGCCTGACTTCCTGTCTGACTTCCTGTCTGTGGCTCTGAGCTCATTGAGTTTGTTCACATCCATCGTCGCTTTGAGTCTTTATATTGTTGACACTGATGTGTCCTTGAATGCAGCACGTTCTGACCCGTGCCGGTCCCTCTCACCGGCTTTCAGCAGCACAATCTGGTCGTTTTGACAGAGATCCATGAAGCCGTCGATGCGTTTGGCAAACTCCACCACGTACTGGATGGCCTCGGTGATCTTTACGGCACAGAGCTGCCACATCACCTCCCGCGGCTGCAGAGGACACGGTGACAAAATATTCACACACGGCTCAGAGAGAAGAACAGTGCTACACACACACACACACACACACACACGCACGCACGCACGCACGCACGCACGCACACACACGCACGCACGCACGCACGCACACGCACGCACGCACGCGCGCGCACGCACGCACGCACACACGCACACGCACACGCACACACGCACACACACACACACACACACGCACGCACACACACACACGCACACACACACGCACACACCTTGCTCTGGTAGTTCTCCACCTCGTCCTGCAGGAAGTTCTGCCAGCTCAGGTGCTGCAGCTCCTCCCTCAGGTACTGACACGTCTCCAGGTGAGACTTTGAGATGATCTGAGCCTGATGATCTGCAACACAACACGCGACAGTGAGCTGCTGATCAACTTAGAAAATGTTGAACCTGACTCAGGAACCTGCAGCGAGGCCTCGCTCAGACAGAAAACTGTCACAATCTTTTGATGAGCTGCTAATGTTTAAAAATCCTTCAGCTGATTGATAGAGTGAACACTCGGCTCATCCTGCACATCTCTGATCAGGTCGTCCTCCAGCTTTGGTGAGGTCAGAGGTCAGAGTGCAGACTTGTAGCCTCCAGTTCTTCAACAAAGACTCATCGTGCCTTCATCCCTTGTTTGGTTAGTTTATCTAACGTTAGCGTCAGACTCTGGATTTGAGTCCATCACCAGAACTTCACGGACATCACTGAATTGTTTGAATTGTTAACAAATCTTCTTCAGTGTCTGTAGAGACACACACCGTGTGTAAATGCTGCAAGGCCACACCTAAAGAGTTTCAGGATTATTAGCTACGTACTGTTGGGTCCTGGTCTTGTCTCAGTCTTGTCACAGTCTGGTCCTGGTCTTGTCTCAGTCTTGTCACAGTCTGGTCCTGGTCTTGACTTGGTCTTACCTAACCGCTCTGTATATACTGATGCAACATGCTGAACATTCTGGCACTACGGTGGAATGCTCCCTCCGGGTTGGGAGAGATTTACTGCCCCACGTTCAAGTATCTTGGTCTTGTGGGAAAATGGAGCGTGATATGGATCGGTGGTTTGGTACTGCGGACACTGTACCGGACCATTGTGGTTCAGAGGGAGCTAAGCCAGAATTCAAAGCTCTCGATTTGCCGGTCCATCTACGTTCCAACCCTCACCTCTGGTCATGAGATCGCAGATACAAGCGGCTGACATGAGTTTCCTCCATCGGGTGGCCGGGCTTAGAGATCTGGGGTTAGTAGGAGTAGAGATGCTGCTGCTTTGCGTCAAAAGGAGTCAGCTGAGGTGGTTCAGACAACCCTGGGAGGAGACCCCAGGACAGACCCAGAACCTGCTGGAGGGATTGCATAGCCCATGTAGCTTGGGAACACTCGGGATGCTCCAGGAGGAGCTGGAATGTGCTGGGGAGAAGGACGCCCTGCTGAACCTGCTGCCACCTGGAATCAGGTCCGTCTGGGATGTTTTTATATACAAAATGTTTGTGAACGCAGCTCAGATCAGAAACTGTTCAGCGTCTGTTCGTGCTAATTGTTCCAGCCTGAATGAACGAATAATGAAGAAACACCCGAAACCAAAACATCGAGGTTCAAAGACGCAGTCAGCTGATGGAGCTTTTGGACCAGCGGGTCGGGTGGAGGTGGAGGTGGAGGTTTTATGATAAATGCTTTTGTCAGAGAAAAAAAAAAATCTCCGGGGAGAATAAAGAGATGATTTCCCCCTTCGAGTGCCCTGCCACGTCCCACTTGGCCCTAATTAACAGACAGCTAATTACCACACAGAGATTTTAATGAGCTCTGAAGACGAGTTTCCAACCTCCTGCTATTTTAATCCACCTCTCTGCCTCCGCTTGCCCCACACTTCGTTTCTTTCTTTCTTTTGTCTCCAAGAACTCTTTGTGCTCTTCTTCTTCTTCTTTGTTTTTCCCTCCAGCGCTCTGAAACTTTCCGGTTTATTTCTTCCTGTTTAGAGCGCCACGCATCCGAGCAGGTGGGAATCACACCTGTACATCATGTTAATGCTGCTGTTTATCAAACTAAATCAACATTTCATAGAGACAGTGCACGCCTGATCTCATCCATCCGTCTATTTTATGATGCTTATCCGGGGTCGGACACCCGGCAACGTTTAGCAGCTTCTGCAGCCAGATGACATGGACATTCTCTTCAGCACCCGACCTGTCGGCCTACCTGCTGAATTTCCAAAAGAAGAATCCAACAAAGACACAACAAAACCTCCACGAGACCGTTCAGGGACACGGACCATGTGATCTCATGGCTCGCCTGTCTGACTCATTTTCTGTCAGTTGTACGTTATCTAAGCTTTAATACACAAACACAGTGAGTGGAGACGTGCTCCCTGGCCACCCTCCTCCTCCTCCTCCCTCCTTCCTCCTCCTCCTCATCTCCTCCTCCAGTTTGCTGTCTTCTCCTCTTGTCTCCCCTTGCCTCTCTCCTGCTCCTTACCAAGTTCAGCCATGGACACTGTGGGTGACGTGTCTCCGTTGCTGAAGGAGCAGTACGGGAAGAAGTCGTTACTGGAGCCGTAGTCACACAGCGGCTCTGGTTTGATGCCGTTAATATCGAGCCCTGACTGGTCCGGCGATGGCTGGAAGTCCAGATAGAACCCACCTCCTCCTCCTCCTCCTCCTCCTCCTCCTCCAGAGTCTGCCTGTTTGTGGAAGAGAAGCTTGTTATACACAGACTGCATGTGATTCAATCCACTGTAGCATGTAGACAAACCACAGACCTTGGATGATACTGATCCTCCTTCAGGTGAGTTTTGTTCCATGTAGCCTCCCAACTCATCGGGCAGCTCCGTGAGGCCCCTGGAGGAGAGGCAGTAGTGAGGGGACAGCGGCTCAGACTCGCCCGGGCTTGGGCTGCCAATGCTGGGGTGGGACAGGATGAGTGGGCCCTGCTGCTGCTGCTGCTGCTGCTGGAGGCGGTGCTTCTGCACCTCGGCGTACAAAATGTCGCGCTGCTTCTTGGACATGCGACCGAACTTCACAGCTGTGTTTGAGGCAGAGAAGCAAGAAAGAGCTGCAGAGGTCAGATCAGATCAGTTTCACTTTCAAACCAGTTTCCAACCTGACTCAACTGAGGATGGAGTTCCCCTTCAAGTACCAGAGCTGTGTATCAGTGCTCCATACTTTAAAGATATCGATCAACATAACCCAGAAACATCATGCTGAAACTCAGACACACCATTCCTTTGTTGCTCTTTGTCTTCACATCTAAGAAATCCGACCAAACAGTGTGTGGTTTGAACTTTAGGTTCACTGCACGCCTGAAGCGTCTGAAACAATTAAATATGTAAAGTGCCGAAGGATTCTTTCAGGAAAAATACAAGTAACCTGATAAATGATGCACGGTTATGACCAACAGGGACTGATGTTACACCGAGGTGATTTACAGACTTTGCTGCTCACTGCTGGGTCAGAGGTTCTGTTCGGTCCGGTCATGTTGTATGACGTTAGCTTGAGTCTTACTCAAGTTTCTGATTTAAACTTTGTTCTCAGGATGAAGCGACGATGATGAACCGAACATGAACACTGACTGCATGTTGCACTGCTGGTGTGTCTGCAGGCTCACATCGTACAAAACGCTGACCGCCAGATGTTTCTGCAGGTGAGTGTGTGTGTGTGTGTGTGTGTGTGTGTCTCACCGTCTCGGGACATGCCCACGGCCAGACATTTCTGCAGACGGCAGTGTTGGCAGCGGTTGCGGCTCGTTCGGTCGATCAGACAGTTTTTCTGGCGAGGACACGAGTAGGCGGCGTTACTCTGCTGACTCCGCCTGAAGAAACCCTGAAAGAAGACGAGCTGTTAGTTATTCTGACATGTTCAGTCCGACTCTTTCCCCTTCCCAGCATCCTCCACCATCTCTCTCTCTGGTTTGGACGCTGATAAATCTCCATCCGCGGCTCGTTGGCTGTGAAATGAGCCTCCAGCTGCCGACAGCAGCTGCTCCAGCTGCACGCTCCGGCTTATTTGGGGAAGCGTTCTAAACAGGTTTGGACTGACGGTCCAAAGTAAACGTCAGATGTTTCCTCTCGTTCTGCTCAGGAGACCCTGACCCACAGGAGAGGAAACTTTGTGATTTTAGGGAAATTAGCTGGAAACATTAAAGTTGAAGAGAAACAAAAAAAGTGATCACATGACACATGAGGAGAGGGGCGGAGCTTACCTTACAGCCCTCACAGGTGATCACGCCGTAGTGGATCCCAGATGATTTATCTCCACAGATCTTACAGGGAATGATTTCAATCTGAGCTGCAGACACAGAGACAAACATCTGTCAGCAGCTGTATCAGCTACAGTCGTGGAGGTTTGATTCCAACATCAGCTGTCGTGCTTTATTTCGACACACACAACTCAGCATCAAATATAAGAAGACAAACGCTGACAGACGACAGACGGACGGAGTTATCTCTGACAGTTTAATAACGCTCCAAAAAATCAAAGCGGCTCGATCAGATCGCTGAACTCAACACCTGACCTGACGCATCATCGTGACATCATCGTGACATCATCGTGACATCATCATGACATCATCGTGACATCATCGTGACATCATGTGTTTGCTAAAACGCTGTTGAAATCTGTTTTTTAGATGTGACGGTGCTAAAGGTGCTAAAGGTTTTGGTTATGGTTCAACCTCTGTGACCGAGAAATGAAGCCAAGGCGAAAGTGCCACAACCTGCAGTTCCTCTAACGTCCACTAGAGGTTGGCTCCAGAAGTGAGTCAGTCTCCATAAGTCCCCATGTCCAAATGTCCAACAGCAGAAATAAACATGTTCACAGCCTGGTAGTGCTGCATGCTTTGAGCTTCACCGCCGCTAAGTTCAGCGTGTCTGAGTGATGTGCGACGCTCAGCTTGATGAAGCGACTCACTGAAACTAATTACTTTGTTTTTAATCGTCACATTTCAGAACCGATGAGGTGATCCGACATTTAGCTGTAAAATATGATTCAAAGATGATCGAAGCGGCTGTTTCATTTTCTGTTGACTGTGACTTAAAGTTACATCATCGTTACTGTAACAACTTTAATAACGAGAAACCATCGACGGCTGCTGGCAGGAACAGGAAGTGACTTATTGACGCTCACAACAGAAAAATTATTGATATTAAAAAAATAAAAAAACATTCTGATGTAGATCAAACATGTTTCTGTTATTTTATTTTTATTTTATTTTAAACATCAAACTAAATATATCAGTGAATTTATTAAATATGTATAAATATATAAATCAGAGCTTTGATTAACTTTATTATTATTATAACAGGTTTGATGTCACACGGTGCTGTACAGCTTGTTAACATCTACGTTTCAAGGCTCAAACACTCAGGTGATACATGACACACACACACACACACACACACACACACACACACACACACACAAACTACTCCTGTTTTAGTTTGTTTTTCAGACCGGTTTGTCAGACAGACACACAGGAGGACAGACAGACAGACAGACAGACAGACAGACAGGAGGACAGACAGACAGAAGGACAGACAGACAGACAGGAGGACAGACAGACAGACAGACAGACAGACAGACAGACAGACAGACAGGCGTTTGTATTTATACACTTAGCAGTTTGTTACAGTGACAGCTCGGCTCTGAGCTGCTATATTTAGAGAGGGAAGTTATGTAAGCATGCAGCCACATGAGCACACACACACACACACACACACACACACACACACACACATTTGTCTGCAGAAACAAGCTTCACTCTTTTGGTTCATAAATTTGGATCAGTTGAAGACGACGAGCAGCTTCACAAACTGCTGAGCTGAGCTGGAAAATAATGTTCATGTTCACAAAATATCAAACAGCAGCTTAGTGCGACGTCTGAAGTTTAATTACAACAGCTCTGTTAATTAGAGTGCAGACGACCAAGCGACCAATCAGCTGTCAGATTACAAGTAATACACAAATGGACGAATCAGAGCTCAGGTTCTAACTTTACGGCAGCAAACATTGTTTTTATTTCAGATTTGCATTAATATAAACTGTAGGACGTCAGTCCTCTGATGAACATATAGACACTTCAGCTGCTCTGCTGTTGTTTATGCAGTGCACAGGATGCTGCAGCCCGGTGATGAATGTGCTTATCTCGCCGTCTGTTAAGCTTCAGTTTGGTGGAATGAGACCACGAGAACGTTTCCACTTTATAATTCACCAGTGTTTGAAACTCAGAGGAAATGTTTTAAAGACACGCTGACACAGGAGAGTGTGCCTTAATGCACAGCTTCGATAAGCAGCTCAACGTTTTACCACGATAAAATAAAACTTTAATGTTTAATGTTGCTGCTCAGAGCTCGATGTGCAGCTTCATCTCACTCATGTCTGTACAGTGAACGTAGAGCTGCAGCATAAAGACTGGAAACAGCGGCTTCACTAACTTCTGATAATTCACTGAGGTTATTATTGATTATTGATCCCACAAATATGATAATGTGTGTCCAGCTTTATTGTCCCTTCTCATATTTACATTAAAGATAATCTAATAATAAAAAAGATGAATAAATCTGATGCTGCGTCAGCGACCATGACTTCATTCTGTACATCAACTTCTTGTTTTCTTTGAAAAATATCATATGAGATATTTTAAAACATCAACAAACAACAAAGGCTCACACACACACACACACACACACACACACACACACACACACACACACACACACACACACGCTGTGCAGTAATTAGCTCTCCGAGTGTTAATCCCCTCTGAATTCTGCATCTCCACATCAAAGACGACGTTCAACAAAGCCAGCGCCTGAAATTGGAGCTGATGTGAGCGCGGCAGATATTTATACACCCGGCCAGCTGCAAACACAAACATCTGCTTTGTTTCTTTGAGTTCCCCTCAGGCTCACTGCAGAGAGTTAAGACTGGAGACAGAAGAAGAAGATTCTTCTTCTCTGGCCAACAATAGAAACCAAGAGGAGGAGAGCAGAGATGGTGATTTCAGTCATTTTGTCTGATTATGAAGTTTTCAATCAGTCAGCAGATGAACGATGACGTAACAAACTTTCTGTTTTCCAGCTCCCTCACAAGGTTTGTGGTTCCCATCCAGAGGAACATGTGAACGAATTGTTGATTCATCTTAAAGAAGTTCGTTTAGTTTAGTTACAAAAACCAAGGACCCAAAGTCTGCAGAGCAGATCGCTGCTGAAATATCTTTAAATAATTGTTGTTGTCATTTGAAGAGGTCAGCGTGTGAGATTAACTTCAATTCAATCAACATACCAAGGTGCTGCAGTAATTACCATACTGATCATGCCTGTACTGTCCACACCTGGAGCTCAGGTTGACCTTTGGTTTAATGGGTAAGATATGACGACGCGCCTCCTCCTCTCCTCCTCCTCCTCCTCCTCCTCCTACATCAGTGAACCTCAGAGGAAATTGTTGTAATGACTCATCAGCCATCAAACACACAGGAAGCTTTCATGTTCGTCAGCATCTGCTCGGTCGTCCGTCAGCGGCGTGTAACGAAACCTGTGTTCAGTTTAATCAGAGGAGTGACGCTCCCTCAGAGACACTCTTCTTCTTCTTCTCTCCTTTTCTTCTTCACTGGTGTGTTAAACAGAGTTAAATATGTCAGATCTGCAGACACTGTCCTTTCTGTTCGTGCAAAGCCTCAAAGGCATCATGGGATACGTGGTCATCGTCTGTTTGGGCCTTTTTTTAGAAACTTTGAACGCGCGTTGAACTCGGCAAGTTCAGAACAGGAGCACTCAGTCCACGCTGACATCACAAACAATCTGAGACAATTTGAGGTCTACAGACATGACACACCAACCTCTTTTTGAATCCTGGCGACTACATTACCCACAATGCAACTTGACAGTCCAGTCAGAGATTGTGGTCTGTTATACTCGTAGCAGCTAACATGGCCTGTGTTCTGGAGTTTCCTGTCCTGAGGTTAACGAGGTCCCGTGTGGGCCTTGAGGTCCCGTGTGGGCCTTGAGGTCCCGTGTGGGCCTTGAGGTCCTCAGCAGTATTAGTTGTTTGGCTTTGGTTGGGAACAGTAGGTGCCAGTCTATCTCCACACTGTGGTGTCCAGGGTCACAGAGACCTGTTGCTGCCTTCATAGACATAATAGATAGCTTGTTGTTGACGGTCCAATCTGCGTAAACAGACATCTGTGTCTCCAGACTAGAACATGCTGACAATAACACCTCCATGGGTAAAGACATTCTCTGTGACTCATTCTGGGCGTGTAGTATTTGTGCTGTTATCTTGGGGTTTAAAGTCGATCCACCAGGATGAGTTGGGCAGAATGTGAGACCGACTCAGGCACTTCTGATGAACTTTGAGAGTGTCTCTAATTCTCCTTGGCCAAGCGTCAATAAATAATACAGCATCAGACATCAGAGGCTCCTGAACACTTTCTGAACTCCTGACCTTTGACCTTTGACTTCAGCAACTTCTCCACAACAGCCTACTGTAGTCTTTCTACTCTTTTCAGACTTGTAGTCTTAAACTGATGCTGACTCAAGTAGCGTCACTCCAGGACATTCATCAGACTACACCTGGCTCCCTCTTGAGACACGAGATAGGGAGGATATCAAGGTTTACAGCAGCCAATAGTGAGTGAGCGTGCACTGCAGCTGGCGTCTTACCTTCCAGTGAACACGGCCGGACCAGCGACACAACCTCCGAACCAGCAGTGAGCAGTATTCTAACAGCAGCCTACCGAGGTGGTTTTCTTGCCGGGTTTGGCTCCTGCATTATGAACTGACATGAGTTCATGATGTAGCGATGTACACTCTGTACACAAAACATCTTGTGTCCATTCAGACGTTCTTTAATCTCCCCGTCCAGCTTCCGGATAATCTCAGCGCAGACGTAATAACGGCGGACATATGGCGGCACATGGAACACCAACACGCCCATTCAGCCTGGCAGCAGATGAAGCAGCAGCTTGTTCAACAGCCACAGTTGGAGGTTTTTTCTTAGTCACTTCTCCATCAGGTCGGCACAGTAATCTCCAAACTGTGATAGTAAATGTCTGTGAGGACATCCCAGACTAATAAGGATCAAACAATGAATTAAATTTGTGTGAGGCAGCTCCCCAGATGAAGCCAAAACATCTGGACTGTCACCTGTAGTCCACGTTTCTGTCGCTTTAGATCGTTCCTACGCTGATTTTTCTTGTTTTTTCACGTCATGATTGACAGCTGAGCGCTGGTGTCTGGTAGCAGGCCAGGTTTGAACTCCTCTGGTCTGCTGACATTTTAAAACTGTAATTTAAATTCAGAGCTCCATGTGAAGACTTGAACCTTCCATGCTTTTCCCTGTGGACGCTGCAGATGCTTGCTGTATAGAAACCACTGTGTAATGTGCAATTAGCAGCATAGCGGCGCTACGTGAAGGCTAATGAGCTGGAAGAGTTTCCAGAGAGCTACGGCCGGTTACTGCGTTTACTCTGAAAGAACGCAGAAGAAACACAAATCCCTGAGGAATACTTCATTTGAAACCCAGCACTGAAACATAATGAAGTTTCTCCGAGCCGGGATCAAAGAGGGAGAGACGAGGACTTTGAAAGACTTTGTTTCTGAATGTGAAGAACAGGAGTTATGACGAAACAGAGCAGAGCATTTCTGTTTCATCATCGTCTCAACAGCTGATACCGTTTGAAGCACGTCGTCTTGGAGACGGTCAGATACGATTACTACTAAACCATCCTGTCAACACTACAGAAGAGTTTATGATGGACAGTGAAGTAAACTGCTGACAGGTGTAGCTGCTGTTAGCTCATGTTAGCTCAGTCTGTTAGCTGCTGTTAGCTCATGTTAGCTCAGTCTGTTAGCTGCTGTTAGCTCAGTCTGTTAGCTGATGTTAGCTCTGTTAGCTGCTGTTAGCTCATGTTAGCTCAGTCTGTTAACTGCTGTTAGCTCATGTTAGCTCAGTCTGTTAGCTGCTGTTGTTTGTACCAACAGGCGTTATGGACGACCAGGAAGAAGAAGAGGTAGGTAACCAGGCTCAGCAGCTTCTAGGACATGATGGCAGAGGAGAAGAGAGGAAGAGGACGCTGACGGAGGAAGCTAAGAAGAAGAAGAGAAAAGGAGAGGAGTGAGCGAGCAAGAAGCCGCCGGACAAGAGTAAATGTGGGACTGACTTTTAGTGGTTGGTGAGAGCTTGGTGAAATAAAAGGCTGAAAGACAGACGCCGAGCTGGGCTGACTGCTGCTGGACTAGGCAGTGAGATCAGCTGCTGCTGGGTCTGGTTCTGGTTCTGGTTCTGAGCTGACTGCTGCTGGGTCTCTCCTTTAGCTGTTAAGCTAATGTTATGCTCATATTCTGCTATGCATGGTCTCTAATAGGCTGTAGCTGTTGCTAAGGTAACAAAGCCGGTGCGTCTCCACGGGTTGTTGGACACCGTTATCCCGACCTCAGCTCCTCCTCCTGGGCTGGTCACCAGCCCTCAGCCACCTGGCTCCTCCTGCTCGAGTCAGGAGGTTCTGCGTGACCGCCAAAACCCCCCGATCTGTCCCTCCTCTGCACCTCCCTCTGCACCTCCCTCTGCTCCTCCCTCTGCTCCTCCCTCTGCTCCTCCCTCTGCTCCTCCCTCCATCAGCTCGTGCGGTCACGTGATGCAGAGAAGGGACAGATGCAGCAGATGATGCTCGTCACTTTCTTTGAGTGATGTCACCACCTCCACCCTGCAGGGAGCAGTTAAATAATCTCCTGACTGTTGTAATCCTGTGACATAACAGGCGGGCTGAACACACACACACACACACACACACACACACACACACACAGTATCAAGCCGAGAGAATACAGATCTGAACAGGGGGCGCGGGGCAATACTGACAAGGAGCGGAGCCAGTGTCGTGCCAGAACCGGAGCTGGGCTCAGCAGCCTCTATGGACATGATGGCAGAGGAGAAGAGAGTGAAGAGGACGCTGACGGAGGAAGCTAAGAAGAGAAAAGGAGAGAGTGAGCGAGCAAGAAGCCGCCGGACAAGAGTAAATGTGGGACTGACTTTCCAGCGAATTAGCTCATATTCATGTTTTTACACTGACTCTGTGCTCAGCGTAACGGATCCGTGAAATGATCCCAGCTGATGGTGACGTGAAGTCAGCGGCTTTAAATCTGCAGCATACGTGTGAGCTCTTTGTTTCACTGACGACTTACTCTCATCCTGACCCACAACTTTTATTTACTCAAACCGTCACAGTCTGAAAACCACATCCTCATCACCCGGGTTTCACATCCTCCTCCTGTCCAACACACACACACACACACACACACACACACACACACACATTCCCAAAAACAGTATTTCCACGATCAGTGAAGTCGTCCTTAAACTCTGCAGATCACGTGTGGAGCTAAACACTAAAACTCACAAACAAGAGCCGGTCACCATGATGATCCTTGAAATCCTTGAAAAGGTTTGAAAACATTCCATGTGTCCGCAGGGGGCGCCAGAATCAACATCAGACTTCCTCCTTTAAATTAAAGTAGAAATAAATCTATTTTCAAGAACTGCTCTTCTTTACGGGGGCTGGAGCCGAGAGGCGGGGTCCGCCGTGCACAGGTGTGCAGTTCATCACAGAGCTGACACACACACACACACACACACACACACACACACACAAACAGAACCTTCTCAGTACTAACCACTGAGCCGCTGAGTACAAATATGACATATGTGTAGAAGTACTACTCAATACGCAGGATGACATAGTACTTATTGATGCATTCAGGTGCTAAAGGTCGTTTTACATTATAAACTGCTGCACAACTTCACAGTAAAAAAATACATAATAAATAATATGTAAACACAACTTTAGTAAACCCGTTCCTGTCCAAACAGAGACAGAGTGGAGCATCTCTCTGACAACAAAACATCTCTGACAGAAGTTCAGCAGCACAGACTTCAACTAATTTGCATATTTAACACAGATAATTATATATTTAAATTCTTACCTTTCATTGCAGAAATCACAAAATACATATTTATAATCCAGACTCATACCAGCCGTGTGTGTGTGTGTGTGTGTGTGTGTGTGTGTGTGAGTGTGTGTGTGTGAGCAGCAGCTCTCTCAGCTCTGTCACCCTCTGCTGCTCTCACAACCACATGAGGAGCCATGTGACTGTGATGTCACCAGTATGCCCCGCCCCCCTCCTGACTGACACGACTGTCAGCCAATGAGATGTCTGTGTCTGTCATTCCTCCAATGAGAGGCTCAGAGGAGTTTTTAAATAAAGATTTTATTCAGACATTCAAATTTATTTTCTTCATGACATCATCAACATGTTTAATGTTTATTTTATGACGTCCTCACAGACTGTCTAACACCTGGACGTAGTCTCCGTGACGTCCCCGCAGACTGTCTAAAACCTGGACGTAGTCTCTGTGGTCAGTTGTTCCCCTCTGTTTACAGTCTTTGCTGAACTCTCAGCAGGTTCTCGTCATGTCTGGAAGGAACAGTTACTGAACAGGTAACTAAGCACGATAACGCAGTGAGATTTAAGTTCTTCTGCTGGAGAAAAAACAGAAAAGTTTCTTCAAACACGGCTGAAGTGCAGCTCGAGCTAACAGGGCAACGTGCCACTCTGCTTCATACAACAAACCAGTGCTGAGCTGCTGAGCATCATTGAAACGATTAAGCTTCCTGAGAAGAGCCAGCAGAGTGAACCTCTGCAGGCGAGAGCGACTCCTGCCAGCTGAGGGAGGAAGCCGAGGAGCAGCAAGAGCTGCATTCTTCATGCTCGGAGAGGCTCTGCGCCTCCTCTCATCACAGCCGAGTCGATACACTCACAGCAGCACGTTACGAGTTGTTTGGAAAATGCCTCGGCGGCGCCTGGTGGATCAGAGTTTCTCCCTCCGATCGTCCCACGCTCCGTCGACTGCAGGGAGGATCTCGCATTCATTCATTACCCGTCCTTATCTGCTGTAATGAGAGAGACCGGGCTCTGGCAGCGCTGCCTCGTCACACATTCATCCTCATCTCTCCTGCAAACTCACAAAGTCCTGCATGATTTACAGTGACGCTGGTTCTGAGTGAGCAAAACAACTGTTCAAAACTCATGTGGTGAAGATGTTTGACTTCAGATGAGACCGTCTTCCTCTAAAAGCTTTAATGCGTCAAACAAACAGGAATATTTGGAATTATTGGACTCTGGTGGCATCTTCCACGCGCAGCAAACAGCTGATGAACAGAAACTGAACTCACATGTGTGCGTCTTCTTCACGCCTGCTGACGGACCTGCAACACAAAACAGAGAGAAAGAAACCAACGTTACTTCAGCTGCAGATCTGGAAACTTTGAAATCTCATCGTGTCACCACTTTTCCAGCTCTCTCTGACCGGGTCGGAGCTCAGCCTCTGAGACCAACAGGGAATAACGTTACAGTACTGAGGTGACTTCATGATGGAAACATTGATCAGCAGTGAAGTGGTTAGCTCGGTCAGCCGTGTAGATAACTGAACTGACTCAGGAGCCAAACCCGGCAAGAAAACCAGCTCGGCAGGCTGCTGGGTTCCTGCTACCTGCTGGTTCAGAAGTTGTCTGGAGGTAGGGCGCACTGTGTTGTAACTTGGACGCGAAGTGTCCAGTGTTCACTCTGAATGTGCCATCCATGTACTCACAGTTCACTGACTTCACACAGGACTGACTCAACATAACAAGTACGAGTTGGGCAGAGAGCTCACACATCATCTCTGGTTTCATTCAAACGTCCTGAGTTCTGCTCACATGACCCGTCTTTGTACAGCGGTCCTTCATGTTTCACACCAAACAAGCAGAAAGTGAACAGCGTCACTGCTTCACAGCGTGACTCATTTGTTCCGCAGACACCTCAGTGTGTCATCAGGCCTGACGTGAGGCTGATGCAGCTCGTCGTCTGGCTTCAGTCCAGCAGGCCGTGGGGGGTTGGAGACAATCCCGGGGCCAAAATCTGTCGGGGCTGCAGTGACTCGCTCCTCTGGTGACGCTCTGCTCGCCCATCTGGACGAGGCCACAGAGAGAGAGAGTGTGTGTGTGTGTGTGTGTGTTTTAAATCTGTACTCTGAAATGTGTGTGTGAGTCTTTGAGTCAATACTGACAGCAGGAAAGAGGTGGAAGCGGTTTCTATGGCAACAAGGTCTCACCTGAGCTACACTTTGTCCGTTAAACCAATGTCACGGATACATCAGTGTTTGCTCAGTTTAATCCCACTCTCTCTCTTTTTCTCTTCTTAGCTCCTCTGCCATCATGTCCATAGAGGCTGCTGACTTCTTCTTCTTCTAAAACACCTGTAGTGCAAACACTAACACTCCCCCATTGCTCTGAGCTCACAGGTCAGGCAGCCCTGCTAACAGACTGAGCTAACATGAGCTAACAGCAGCTAACAGACTGAACTAACATGAGCTAACAGCAGCTACAAACTGAGCTAACATGAGCTAACAGCAGCTAACAGACTGAGCTAACATGAGCTAACAGCAGCTACAGCTGTCAGCAGTTTACTTCACTGTCCATCATAAACTCTGTAAATCACAGAGAGTTGAGGCGGAGCAGCCGGAGGACATCAGAGGGAAAACCAGAAAACATTTCCTCCATAAAATATGATCCAGTTTCACCAGAATCAGTGAAATAGTTGCTGCTGTGTGACTTAGTGCCGTAAAGCGTTACGTACTTCTCCCGACCCGGAGCCCAAAGTTACATAGTGTGAGAACAGACGTACGAATGACAGAGACACCGTTCAGCTGATCACAGGTCAGTTTTTGGTTTAATGTTTCTAATATTAAAATAAATCACATCAAATGTTGGAGTTCTGTTTCTATCATGTCTGTTTTTCCATTCAGCTCTGATACAGTTCACCTCTTCTGTCACGTCTCCTCCCATCAGCCATCTGGTCGTTTGCCATCACACACACACACACACACACACACACACACACACACACAGGATGTTTCATCACAGTCTGTGGAGGCAGACATGCAGCGCTGCGTCTCCTTCCAGTCACCTGAGGCTCTGATGTCTGTTATCGTTTCTAAGACTGACCTGAGATCAACTAGAGACAACATGTCTCATTCTGCACTACAGCCTCGTCCATCACAGAGGACACACAAGCTGACAGAGACTACGTCCAGGTTTTAGACAGTCTGCGGGGACGTCACAGAGACTACGTCCAGGTCGAGCTGAAGGACAGTTTGTCCTCAAACAGTGGAACAGAAACAATGTGAACACTTTATGAAAAGGAAGTAAAGTGACCTTCACAGATCGAGGTAACCTTTTTTCATCTCAGCCCATTTACATGTTCCTGCCTATACGCACATGATGACTGTCCCCTGAGGGACATGCAAGGTGATTCATGCCTGTTGGCGTGTTTTTGTTTCCAGGTCAAACTGGGAGAGAAAATGGAGCAAATTCATAAAGAGGAAGAAAAGAGTGAGAAACCACTGCAGTGATAACTTTGCACGATGTTAGCAGCTCTCTGCTAACGCTGACAATACTTTAGACAGTCTAGGGGACGTCACGGAGACTACGTCCAGGTTTTAGACAGTCTGCGGGGACGTCACGGAGACTACGTCCAGGTTTTAGACAGTCTGCGGGGACGTCACCTGAGTAACAGCAGCTAACAAACTGAGCTAACCATGAGCTAACAGCAGCTAACAGACTGAGCTAACATGAGGCTAACACGAGCTAACACAACTGAGCTAACAAGAGCTAACACAGCTAACCGACTGAGCAACATGAGCTAACAGCAGCTAACAGACTGAGCTAACATGAAGCTACAGCAGCTAACAAACTGAGCTACATAAGCTAACAGACTAGAAGCTAACACTGAGCTAACATGCAGCTAACAGCAGCTAACAAAACTGCAGCTAACATATGAGCTAAATAGTACTATACCAGAGCTAACAGGACTGAGTAACAAGTAACAGCAGCTAACAAACTGAAGCTAACATAAGCTAAAACACAAGAAGCTAAGCCGCTAACATGAGGCTAACATGAGCTAACCAGCTATACTAAAACTGCGTCATGAGCAACACCATACAGCTGAGTCTAGCACTGAGCTACAGCAGCTAACAGCTAGTCCAGCGGTTACTTCACTGTCCATCATAACTCTGTAAATCACAGAGAGTTGAGGGGAGCAGCCGGAGGACATCAGAGGGAAAAACCTCAGATGCAACCAAGTTTGTCACACAATGATGTTGACTCTAATCTATCATCATCCACCCTGCTCCTCCTCCTCCTCCTCCGGCTCCTCCTCCTGCTCCTTCCTCCTCCTCCCCGTGTCACAGCAGATCACACACGACCACACTGACCCAGACCTGCATCCCTGCTCAGTATTCAGAGCTTCCGTGGAGAGACGCTGCTGACTGCTTGGTCTGTCATCAACCGTCTGCTCACAGAGCAACACAGAGGACGTAGCAGCTCAAATGTTCCAGGGCAGCACATCGGAGAACAAAGAGAGAATTTTATGTTTTCATTTCTTCCCAAATATGAAAAATTCATAGAAGAAATTGAAACACATGGACAAAATGGACTGAAACACTAAAGCTGTGACAGACGAGCATGCTGGGCTGACCACAAAGACTCCTGAAGGTTCCAGCTTTGACGACCAGCAGTCACCGCACTCCTCTCCTCATTCACCTTCTATGCGCTCGACCACAGCCGTCTCTCAAAACACAAGCAAGTTTCACAGCACAGGACCTATGGATGAATATACAATGTGAATATGTCATTGCAGTCACAGAGGTCATATGTTCTCCACAGTTCTGCGGTCTGTCTCCAGAACCAGGACGAAACAAACCAACAGAACACACCTGTCAACAGCCAGGGTCACAGAAAATATCATCGGTTACCATGCAGGGTTGGCAAAATTCTGAAATTTTCTATGTCGGAACCTTTTCCATGGGAATTAACAGAAAACCAGAAATGTATATAACTGAAGGTTGGCCCTTTAACGGAGGAAACTAAACACCAGTCGACCTCTGGATTGGAATCAAAATGACAAACATGTTTTTATCTAACGGAATTCCACATCAGTCACCTTTAGTCTGCGAAACATTTCTATGAGCTCACTAACTGTTCATGGTGGATAGATAGATAGATAGATAGATAGATAGATAGATAATATAGATAGATAGAATATAGATAGATAGAATAGATAGATAGATAGAAGAACAAAAACTATACATAAAATATATTGTACAGAGGTCTGATACAGCAAATTGTTGAACACAAGGAGGCACACCTGTGTTAACCGGTACACACCGTGTTAACGAGGTTTACACACCTGTGTTTACGAGGTACACACCTGTTAACGAGGGTGGTACACACCTGTGTTAACAGGCGGTCTAATAAGTAAAATTCCTGTATTATTTTATTTATGGTACTTCCAGTGGTTATTATATTTGTTTACATGTTTTTCAGGATTGTGACCGTGTGGGAAGTGGAGTGATATTGTTAGTGATCTGAGCCTTTTAAACGTCTGCTGGACCAATCAGATTGCTCGTCGGACCTGCTTGTTTTAAATAAATATAATGAGAACACACACTCGGTTTTTGCTGATCGCTTCACTGGGATCGAGCTCCTCTTCAAGTTTTCCAATGACCACAGTGCAGTCGTGTGTCTGACACTTTTAAACAGAACAACACGTCCGAGTGGGTCACCAGACAGACAGAGATGACTGAAAAACGTGATGCGTTCACTTCCTAGGATTAGGTAGGAGCTCAGCTGTTTTCTTCCTCAGCGTCCTCGAGGCTCAGCAAATGTTTCTCCGCCCCAATCCATCGAGCCCGGAGGGATCCACTCACCACGTCGCCTGCTTCTTCTTCTCTTGTTAATGCCTCCTCTCTCCTCCAGGCGTCCAGCCCGGCTCCAACCCTACGGGAGAGCAGCTTCTATGTGTTTCCTTATGTTGCTGCCGTCTGCCTCAGCTCAACTGATGAATTATGGATGAGAGCAGGACGCCACAACAGCCCAGAGCTGAGGGCTTCACTACAAATACACTGAACCCCGCTTCTGTTGTAGTTCTGATGCTTCGTCCACGTCAAAGGATTAATATAATATTATGTTGAACGCAAAATAAACTGAGCAACAACAAGAAAAAAAACAAACCAACAACAGTTTTCTTCATCAATTAACATTAAAATGTTTCACACAGACGTCATTCGTGGAACGAAGACGTAGAGGTTTGTTGAGGATGAACCAATGAGAAGATCTTCGATCTTCACTTTCTTAAAAGCTTTGAAGTGTTTTGTCTTCGTCTTTTGTGGACGTGGACGTGAAATCATTGGTGGAAGTTCTTTCTCCTTGAAGAGGAAAGGAAACAATCATGAAATGTTTATCTAATGTGACATTCACTCAGCTCCCCGTGCACTTTTCCCTGGTTTGATATCAGGAGGTCTTTGATTTATTTTTGTTTCAAAGAAGAACTTCAGAGGTTTTCAACCCTCTCATTACACCTCCACCTTCCGCAGAGCCCCCCCCCCCTCTTCCCTCTCTTCACCTTGTATTATCCTTCTTTTCCTTCTTCCCGTTCCGCTCTTTAAGTAAGTGGCCATTAGCACTTCCCACCCTCTTCCTTCTCCGCCTCTGTCCGGACAGCTTGAACTATTGCTGTGACTTCATTCCCTCGTACACCACGGATCGGTAACTCAAAAACCGATGACGACCCGCACACCACCACAAACTCACCCTACCCCGCGCCACACCTCGTGCGGTTGCCCCGGATTTTATTCTGTTTTTGACCCTCCCCTTTCCCCTGCACGCTTGATTCTTCCCGGCGTCAGCTGTATGTTTTCTTTTTTCTTCGTACCCATAAACAAACTGCCCTCGAAGTGGTCGCTTGCTAATTCCTCATCCATTATGGGTTCTCTTTTCTTTTTCTCTTTCTCTCTCTTCCCCCCTTTTTCCGTCCCTGAATATCTATTTTTGCATTTTCCACGTACGCTTTTCACTTTTCCTGTTCGTTAGTGTTTCATTTTTTCGATTGCCTTTGCCTCCCACGACTTC
>NC_040033.1:21273399-21305608 GCF_000972845.2 Larimichthys crocea | reverse complement strand
GTTCTTAGCTCAGGTTTAGCTCAATCTCGTTACGTGTGTTAGCTCATGTAGCTCAGTCTGTTAGCTGCTGTTAGTCAGTTAGCTCAGTCTGTTTAGCTGCTGTTAGCTCATGTTAGCTCAGTTTGTTTAGCTGCTGTTAGCTCATGTTAGCTCAAGTCTGTTAGCTGCTTGTAGCCATGTTAGCTCAGTTTGTTAGCTGCTGTTAGCTCATGTTAGCTCAGGTCTGTTTAGCTGCTGTTAGCTACTGTTAGCTCAGTATGTTAGCTTTGTTAGCTCATGTTAGCTCAGTCCTGTTAGCTCTGCTGTTAGCTCATGTGTAGCTCGGTCTCTGTTAGCTGCTTGTTAGCCTCATGTTAGCCTCAGGCTGTTAGCTGTTTTGTTAGATCAGGTTAGCTCAGTTTGTAGCTGCTGTTAGCTCATGTTAGCTCGGTCTGTTAGCCGGGCTGCCGGACTGTGAGCCAGAGCACAGAGGAAGTGTTAATGTTTGTACACAGGCGTTTTGGACCACCGGGGGAGGAAGAAGAAAGAAGAAGAAGAAGAGGTTTACAGCATCAGCAGCTTCTACGGCATGATGGCAGAGGAGAAGAGAGTGAAGAGGACGCTGACGGAGGAAGCTAAGAAGAGAAAAGGAGAGAGTGAGCGAGCAAGAAGCCGTTGGCGTGGCTTCAACAGGTTCCATCCATAGTGTATGCATCACGTCTGCTTTACACGCAGAAGGTCCTGGGTTCAATCCCAGTGGGAACCCAGAACGGTTTGTTTGAAGTTAAAATGTTGACCACATGAGCCCTAACCCTTTGTCGGTTCTGTCAAACTGCAGACGTTTACTGGTTGTCTGTTACATGTTGTGTTGTGGCTGAAGCAGCTCTCCTCCCGCAGAGCTAATGAATATGCTGATCTGGCCTAGATTCCTGATGAAGCCTCGTAGGTGCCCTGATGACGCCTATTTACATGTTGGTGAATATGAAGCGTGTGGCGGGGCGCATCGTGTTGTGCGCAGGCAGGATTAATTTTTGGAGGCAGTCAAGGGCGCGCAGATAAACGACATCACAGAGCTAACATAAGCTAACAGCAGCTAACAGACTGAGCTAACAGCAGCTAACAGACTGAGCTAACATGAGCTAACAGCAGCTACAGCTGTCAGCAGTTTACTTCACTGTCCATCATAAACTCTGTAAATCACAGAGAGTTGAGGCGGAGCAGCCGGAGGACATCAGAGGGAAAACCTCAGATGCAACAAGTTTGTCACACAATGATGTTGAGTCTAATCTATCATCATCCACCCTGCTCCTCCTCCTGCTCCTCCTCCTGCTCCTGCTCCTCCTCCTGCTCCTCCTCCTCCTCCTCCGTGTCACAGCAGATCACACACTGACACACTGACCCAGAACCTGCAGCTCCCTGCTCAAGTATTCAGAGCTTCAGTGAGGAGAGACGCTGCTGACTGCTGGTCTGTCATCAACCGTCTGCTCACAGACGACAACAGAGGACGTAGCAGCATTCAAATGTCGTCCAGCAGCACATCGGAGAACAAAGGAGAGAATTTCATGTTTTCATTTCTTCCAAATTCATGAAAAATACATAAAGAAAATTGAACACATGGAACAAAATGGACTGAAACACTAAAGCTGTGACAGGACGAGCATGCTGCTGCTGACCACAAAGACTCCTGAAGGTCCAGCTTTGACGACCAGCAGTCACCGCACTCCCTCTCCTCATTCACCTTCTATGCTGCTCGACCACAGCCGTCTCTCAAAAACACCAAGCAAGTTTCACAGCAACAGGACCTATGATGAATATTACAATGTGAAATATGTCATGCAGTCACAGAGGTCATATGTTCAAAGTCCAAAGTTCCAGGGAAATGGGAAAGTTACCACAGTGTCTGGGTCTGTCTGTCTCCAGAACCAGACAGAAACAAACCAACAGAACACACCTGTCAACAGACAGGGTCACAGAAATATCATCGGTTACCATGCAGGGTTGCAAAATTCTGGAAATTTTCTATGTCGGAAACTTTCCATGGGAATTAACAGGAATAAACCAGAAATGTATATAACTGAAGGTTGGCCCTTTAACAGGGAACTAAACAACCAGTCGACTCTGGATGGAATCAAAATGAACAACATGTTTTTATCTAACGGAATATTCCACATCAGTCCACCTTTAGTCTGCAGAAACATTTTCTATGAGCTCACTGAACTGTTCAGATAGATGGATAGATAGATAGATAGATAGATAGACAGATAGATAGATAGATAGATAGATAGATAGATAGATAGATAGATAGAGAACAAACTATACATAAAATATATTGTACAGAGGTCTATACAGCAAATTGTTGAACACAAAGGAGGTACACACCTGTGTTAACGAGGTACACACCTGTGTTAACGAGGTACACACCTGTATTAACAAGGTACACACCTGTGTTAACGAGGCGGTCTAAATAAGTAAATTCCGATGTATTATTTTATTTAGGTACTTCCAGTGGATTCATATTTGTTTACATGTTTTCAGGATGTGACCGTGTGGAGAAGGTGGAGTGATATTGTTAGTGATCTGAGCACTTTCTAAACGTCTAGCTGACCAATCAGATTGCTCGGTCGGACCTGCTTGTTGTATAATATAATAATAATGAGAACACAGCACACTCTGTTTTTGATTGATCAGCTTTCACTGGGATGATCGAGCGCCATCTTCAAGTTTTCCAATGACCACAGTGCAGTCGTGTGTCTGGACACTTTAACAGAACAACACGTCCAGAGTCTGGGTCACCGAGACAGAAACAGAGAGGTGACTGATAAAACGTGATGCGTTCACTGTCCTAGGATTAAGTAGGAGCTCAGCTGTGTTTCTTCCTTCAGCGTCCTCGAGGCTCAGCAAATGTTTCTCCCCCCCATCCATCAGAGCCCGGAGGGATCCACTCACCACGTCGCCTGCTTCTTCTTCTTCTTGTTAATGCCTCCTCTCTCCTCCAGGACGTCCAGCCCGGCTCCAACCCTACAGGGAGGCAGCTTCTATGTGTTTCCTTATGTTGCTGCCGTCTGCTCAGCTCAACTGATGAATTATGGATGAGAGCAGGACGCCACAAACAGCCCAGAGCTGAGGGCTTCACTACAAATACACTGAACCCAGCGCTTCTGTTGTAGTTCTGATGCTTCGTCCACGTCAAAGGATTAATATAATATTAATGTTGAACGCAAAAATAAACTGAGACAACGACCAAGAAAAAAACAAACCAACAACAGTTTCTGCATCAATTAACATTAAAATGTTTCACACAGACGTCATTCGTGGACGAAGACGTAGAGTTTGTTGAGGATGAACAATGAGAAGATCTTCGACTCTTCACTTTCTTTAAAGACTTTGAAGTGTTTTGTCTTCGTCTTTTGTGGACGTGGACGTGAAATCATTGAGTAGGAAGTTCTTTTCTCCTTGACGAGGAGGAAAACAATCATGAAATGTTTTATCCTAATGTGACATTTCACTCAGCTCCCCGTGCACTTTTCCCTGGTTTGATATCAGGAGGTCTTTGATTTATTTTTGTTTCAAAAGAACTTCAGAGGTTTCCACCTCAAACCGCAGAGTTTTTCAGAAGTGAAGAACGGTGACAGCTCACAGCTGGCACTCTTCAATGATCTGAACTCAAACCGCAGAGATCAACCAAACCAACGCTCACATGTTGGAGGACGACCCGAGGAGGTTCAGCTCTTCTCTTCTCAAACTGCTGAAGTGGGTTTGAAAAATGGGTCGAGAACATGAACGTCGTCATTTTGCGTCGTGTTATTTCGATGTAGATAGATCTTCAAGTCTTCTTGGATTTGATCGGTGAACTGTCATCTTCAATCCTCTCAACTGTTTGGGTTCAAGTCTGGAGACCAGAGAGGATGATGGAGTTTGGGAGGACCAGTGACGTCGTAGGACAACAACTAACTAACTAACGACAACTAAGACAGACAGAGTCCGTCAGAGAGAGAGGGGGTGGAGCTTTATAGTCTCAACCACCTGCACAGGTGATTCCAACTATCATCAGTGTCTCTTCAGGTACCTGCTGCAGTGAGGGAACACATGCAAACAAACCAAGGAACGGACAAAACTGTAAACATGTTTATTTCTGCTGTGAAGTTGGACATTTGGACATGGGGACTTATGGAGACTGACTCACTTCTGGAGCCAGCCTCAGGTGGACGTTAGAGGAACTGCAGGTTGTGGCACTTCCTGTGTTCACTTCTGTACATTGAACATGTTTGAATTGAAGCTGGATATGAACATAACTTGTTTCTTTTTGTCTGAAGCTCGGTCAGAATAAAACTGAATCCTCCAGGCTGCAGCAGGAACAACCTGCGCTGTCAAAACCGACGTCTGAAAATCTCTGAAAGACATAAAACAGCAAAGATGGAGAGAACCCGCCTCCCTCAGAGTCTCAGCAGAGATTACAGCTCCGGCGTCTCATAATTGTTCAGAGCGAGCGGCCCCTCGTACCAATTATAGCGCATTAGCAGCCGCCGCTAAAGTCATTTCATCGGTGCTCATCAGGGAGCTCAAAACAAAAAGAAAGAAGAGAAAAGAGAAGCCACCTTCCTCTCGCTCGCAGCAGGAGGATTTAAGATGGAGGAGATAAAAAGAGATTTACGGATTAGACGCAGAGATGTGAGTGAACTCCTGGTGACTCGTTTGAAATGACAAGAGGAAGTGAGAAACTGCTGCTGAAGGTTGGTTTGAATACACCACAACAGAAAGAAGGAAACACGTCAGCACAGAGTTCATCTCGCAGAAAGAACTCTGGACCAAGTTTGAACACAGATTTAGAAAACTGAACGACCTTTCACAAGAGAAACTGCTTCCTACATTTCCCATGATGCCACTGTGTCATGAACGCTGACAGTAACACAGAGCGCGATGACCACTACACCATGGAACCGGTTTCTCACTGCCAGCTTCAAACGCCTCATTGAACACACACACACACACACACACACACACACACACACACACACACACACTGTCTAACCACAGTAACGTTCTCACATTAAAATCAGCAGCCAAACTGACACACTGCTGCAGCTGAAGCAGCTCCAGACACTTCACTTCTTCAGGACGTAACAACACCACCAACACCATCAACACCATCAACAACACCACCAACACCATCAACAGCACCACCACCAACACCAACACCATCAACACCATCAACAGCACCATCAACAGCACCACCACCAACACCAACACCATCAACACCATCAACAGCACCACCACCAACAACAACACCACCAACACCATCAACAGCACCACCAAAACCATCAACAGCACCAACACCAACACCATCAACAACACCACCAACACCATCAACAGCACCAACACCAACACCATCAACACCATCAACAACACCAACACCACCAACACCACCAACACCATCAACAACACCACCAACACCATCAACAGCACCACCACCAACAACAACACCATCAACACCATCAACAACACCAACACCACCAACACCATCAACACCACCACCAACACCACCAACACCATCAACAGCACCACCACCAACAACAACACCACCAACACCATCAACAGCACCACTAAAACCACCAACAACAACACCACCAACACCATCAACAGCACCACCAAAACCACCAACAACAACACCACCAACATCAACAACAACAACAACACCATCAACAGCACCACCAGCACCAACAACACCATCAACACCAACAACACCAACACCATCAACAGCACCACCACCAACACCATCAACAACACCACCAACACCATCAACAGCACCACCACCAACACCAACACCAACACCATCAACAGCACCATCACCAACACCAACAACAACACCACCAACACCATCAACAGCACCACCAAAACCACCAACAACAACACCACCAACACCACCAACACCATCAACAGCACCACCAACATCAACAACAACAACAACACCATCAACACCATCAACAGCACCACCAGCACCAACAACAACAACACCATCAACAGCACCACCAAAACCACCAACAACACCAACAACACCATCAACAGCACCACCACCAACACCATCAACAGCACCACCAGCACCAACAACAACAACACCACCAACACCATCAACAGCACCACCAAAACCACCAACAACAACACCACCAACAACACCACCAACACCACCACCACCAAAACCAACACCAACAACAGCACCACCACCAAAACCAACACCAACACCAACAACAGCATCAAGAACAAAAACATCAACACCAGCACCATCAACAACACCACCACCAAAACCAACACCAACAACACCATCAACAGCACCACCACCAAAACCAACACAAACAACAACAACACCACCAAAACCAACACCAACAACACCAACAAAAACAACAACATGACCACCACCAACAACAACATCAACAACAGCAACAACAGCACCAACAACAAAGGCAACAACAGCAACAACACCACCACCAAAACCACCAACAACAACAACACCACCACCAAAACCAACAACAACAACAGCACCACCACCAAGCCATCCAGCGTCATGCTGCTGTGAAGGTGTCTGTGGTCACTAAATCTGCTCTTCAGCCTCAGGAGGTGAACAGCAACATGAACACTGATCTATGTTTGCAGAAAGGAAGCAAAGACACAAAATGATCATTGTTTACGTACATTTACTTTTTGAAGATATTGAACTGGAGTGAAAACTACATCATATATGACATATCGCAGTGCTGTGGATTCTGCTCTGATCTGTGTTTTACTTCGGAGGGAAAAGAAGAGACACAACAAAAAGAAGCAGAGCTTCTACTGAGCTCAGTTAGCGGAGTTATTTCAGCATCCATTAGATCAAATCTGAGACACCGTCCACCTCATCGAGCCAAAGTAATAAAACATCAACAAAGCGTGTCAGATAGATCATGAACACTTCTCAGAGCTTTAACTCAGCAGTCACACCATGTCTGCTTTACACGCAGAAGCTTCTGGGTTCAGCCCCCAGCAGACGTAGAACTTACAGTCAGTCATGTGTTTGTTGGGGACTATTTGCAGCGGCGGATGAATCCAGGACAGTGTGTAAACAAACTACAGTTTGTTCGTGGTGATGGAGGAAGAACAGTGTCTCTCTTTGAACAACAATGCAGCTCTGTGGCACCACAGAAGAAGAAGAAGAGATCTGTCAGTCTGGGATGGGATCACGCACATCACGCCGTCTCCTCTCATGCTTATTAAATATATTAAATAGTTTGAGCCTCTTGGTGCTCCAGTTGGACTTCATACTGAGAGAGAAACATGCTGCTCAGCCTTCTGTGCACCACACACACACACACACACACACACACACACACACACACCATCCCCTTCCCGCCCTCAGGGCCCCCATATGGACCTGATGGATGCGCCTTTTCAAAGCTGCTCGCACAGACGTGAGCACAAGTCGTGGCGCACAGAACCAGAGCTGAGAGAGGAAGGTCTGAGCTCAAATCTGGATCTTTAAACATCCAACAAAAGACCTGAAGAAAACCATGAATGTCTCTGGTCGACTCTTCATGTGACGTCATCTCTGTAGGAACGTTGACCTCGAGGGCAGAACAAGGTTTCTTTAACAACAGACACAATTGATCTTATTTATCTTATTTATTTATAGCGGCTCGGCCACGGCAGCTCGTGTTTTTGTTCCTGGAGCTTGTGTTTCATTATTTGATTGGTCTCACACCATCATGTCACAGGTTCCATAGTGTACAGGTTATCATGTCTGCTTTACACGCAGAAGGTCCTGGGTTCCAGTGGAAGTTGAAGTAGCTTACTGAAGTCATTTCATGGTACTGCTCGTACTGAAGAAACTGAATTTTTCCTCCACCACTGATCTACAAACACCAACAGTCATCGTGTTCTTCTAACATAGCAGATTTCATATTTCATACCTGAAGGATGGAGGAACTGTTTTTAGGGTCACTCGTGTTGCGTTTGAAGTGCACAGGAAACACAGATTACATGAAAGCCTGTGACATGATCTGGCTGCAGCATTGTTCTGAAGATACACACTGATTCATATCTCGGGGCATTTTTATGGTAAACTTCCTGACAAGAGGCGTCGATACTGGGCTCAGCATCCCTGATCTCAGGAGGATAACGTGAACACAACGCTGCTTTTCTCACGTCCTGATAAGTGACAAGTTGGAGGTACTACAGTAGGTGCAGTACTGACAAGATCTATGTGTGTGTGTGTGTGTGTGTGTGTGTGTGTGTGTGTGTGCGCAGGGGCCTCGGGGGTAAACACAGCTCTGTGACAATGCAGTGTGTGTGTATGTGTGTGTGTTATCGCAGTCGAGATGCTGAAGGACTGAAGATGCTCAAACTGTGAACACGTAACAACAAACACGTCAACCTGTCACAAAGCCTCGTCTTTCTCACACAGCGTGTGCACGGCGGCAAACTGTAAACAGAAACAAAACTTATCAAATGTTGAAACTGAGATTGTTTTTAGATTTCAGCCTGCTGCTTGAATACGTGCAGACATCGTCCGGGTGATTTAAGCGAGGCCGTCCCTGAGAAAGACGTCATCTCCATGGCTGAAGATGTAACATGCAAACTAATCATCAACAGTTTTCAGGCAGTTTGTTCCACAGAGCAGGACCAAAGTTACTAAAAACACCTCCACCAGGTCTGGATCTGATTTCAGGTTCAGTTTGATAAAACCATAAGCTGACCGGTTCTTTTGCTGCTAATTCAAAGCACAGACGGAGTAACAGTGTCGGCGCTCTAATTAAACCTCATGGTCTCGTGTGTTATCCCGTATTTAATGATCTGAATGTGCACATCACCTGCAGGAAGTCGTGTCCTCACGAGAGGACGCACTGTTCCTCGAGTCTTATCTTTCATGTACGAGGTTTATCAGTGACCTGCTGATCAGTCATGTTCACCCTGTCACAGACAAATCATGGAACTGTGACTACAGAGCACGGCGGCAATAAACAAATCCTCTGTTTAGTTGGATTTCTAGTTTGCATTGGGGGCTCTGCACATCGCCTCTCAAGGTTGCAAACCTTCAACACAAATGACCGATAACAGGTTGACTCAAGTTGAGTTAAGTCAAATGTGTAACAAACAGTTCTGGCTCCACTGGGGATTGAACCCAGGACCTTCTGCGTGTAAAGCAGACGTGATGACCACTACACTATGGAACCACTTGGACACCAACCCCCACCAGGTCTGCAGCTCTGTGAGGCCGTTTTAGCCTCTTTCGCTCCGTACATCAGCTGCTCAGCGGGAACATGGCAGACATCTTTAAAAACATTCATCACACAGACAAACTCACGTCTCCAATCGTCACTGAAGATGAGACTGTTTATCCTGAGTGTCACTTTAATCTGTGAACTAAAGTCTGCACGTAGATTATCGACCTACAGGAAAGTGTCAAATATTTTAACGTGATATCACTCAAGTGAATCAATCAGTCAGTTTATATTTAGAAAAATGTGTTTCCTAGTCTGTGTGTGTGTGTGTGTGTGTGTGTGTGTGTGTGTGTGTGTGTGTGTGTGTGTGTGTGTGTGTTACATCAGAGTCATTATGTAACACTGACATCTGCTGGGAACACAGTGAGTGATGATGATGGTGATGATGATGATGATGATGATGATGATGATGATGGTGATGATGATGATGATGGTGATGATGGTGATGGTGATGATGATGATGATGATGATGGTGATGGTGATGGTGATGGTGATGATGATGATGATGATGGTGATGGTGATGGTGATGGTGATGATGATGATGATGGTGATGGTGATGGTGATGGTGATGATGATGATGGTGATGGTGATGGTGATGGTGATGATGATGATGATGATGGTGATGGTGATGGTGATGGTGATGATGATGATGATGATGATGATGATGATGATGATGATGATGATGATGATGATGATGATGATGATGATGATGATGATGATGATGATGATGATGATGATGATGATGATGATGATGATGATGATGATGATGATGATGATGATGATGATGATGATGATGATGATGATGATGATGATGATGATGATGATGATGATGATGATGATGATGATGATGATGATGATGATGATGATGATGATGATGATGATGATGATGATGATGATGATGATGATGATGATGATGATGATGATGATGATGATGATGATGATGATGATGATGATGATGATGATGATGATGATGATGATGATGATGATGATGATGATGATGATGATGATGATGATGATGATGATGATGATGATGATGATGATGATGATGATGATGATGATGATGATGATGATGATGATGATGATGATGATGATGATGATGATGATGATGATGATGATGATGATGATGATGATGATGATGATGATGATGATGATGATGATGATGATGATGATGATGATGATGATGATGATGATGATGATGATGATGATGATGATGATGATGATGATGATGATGATGATGATGATGATGATGATGATGATGATGATGATGATGATGATGATGATGATGATGATGATGATGATGATGATGATGATGATGATGATGATGATGATGATGATGATGATGATGATGATGATGATGATGATGATGATGATGATGATGATGATGATGATGATGATGATGATGATGATGATGATGATGATGATGATGATGATGATGATGATGATGATGATGATGATGATGATGATGATGATGATGATGATGATGATGATGATGATGATGATGATGATGATGATGATGATGATGATGATGATGATGATGATGATGATGATGATGATGATGATGATGATGATGATGATGATGATGATGATGATGATGATGATGATGATGATGATGATGATGATGATGATGATGATGATGATGATGATGATGATGATGATGATGATGATGATGATGATGATGATGATGATGATGATGATGATGATGATGATGATGATGATGATGATGATGATGATGATGATGATGATGGTGATGATGATGATGATGATGATGATGATGATGACGATGGTGATGATGATGATGATGGTGATGATGGTGATGATGGCGATGTTGATGATGTTGATGATGATGATGATGATGATGGTGATGATGTTGATGATGATGATGGTGATGATGGTGATGTTGATGATGATGATGATGGTGATGAGCTGCTGTCATGTTCGTTTGTTTACATTAGTTAACGACACTCCGTCCTGACAGTGAACGCACCATTTGAGTGTTTTTAATGAGTTAATTAATGAAAAATTAACAGCACAGTTAAACTGACTGACTCTGTTGATCAAAAAGTCGTCACCGTCATTAAATGTTTATCAATCATGGGACTCTTATTAAATTGTTAATAACGTTAATTTTGTCACACCGTGGTGATGTCAAGCTGGGTTTTTGTTATGTCTTGTCATTTCCTGTTTTATTTTGAAAGTTAACTCTCCTCTCGTTTCTGGTCACTTGCCCTTCCTCATGTGTCACCAGTCTGATTGTCTTCCCTGCCCTGATTGTTTCCACCTGTTCCCCATTTCCCTCATGTGTATATATAGTCTGTGTTTCCCCTTGTCCTGTGCCGAAGTGTCTTCGCTCTCGTTTCGTTGCACCCAAGCCCTTCGATTGCCTCCAAATCCTGTTCCTTGTGTCCATGTTTTGTAAGTTTCATAGTCCTTAGTTCAAGATTAGAAAGAGTTTTTTGTAGCCTGTTTTCATCCTTCGGGATCGTTTTCTGTTTGTTGGTTTCTTTCCTTTTGATAAAGTTTTTTTCATCCTTCGGGATTGATTTTTGTTTCCAGCCAGTTTAGGTGATTAGGCCATAAGATATAGATAGTTCTGTTTCCTCCTCATTTTGAGAGAGTGTTTTTGTTTGGTAAACTTTATTAGATCTTTCCTTCCCATTTTGGTGAAGCGTTTTTCTTTCTAGTTCAGGGTTTTCGTTTTGCCCTAGAGAGTGTAGCAGAGGATTTAGTTAGAGTTAGAGTGCTGCTTAGAGTAGCCATTTTTGTTGTAAATTTTGTAGACTGTGTTCAGCTGCTCGGAACTAATAAAGCTTCTTCGAAACCTGCCTATTCCACGACTGAGTCTGCCGCTTTGTTCTGGGCCTGACAAATTTGTGAGAGTGCTGTGGTGTTTGTATGGAAGATAAATGTGGACCATATAATGTTTGTTATAGTCACATGTTGAGAAAATGTGTGTTATAATAAGAAAAAGACGTTTATGTTATTTATTAGAAATATAGTGGGAGGGGCTGCAACCATATAAGGAGCTTCCTGTGCCCTACAGGTCTCATCGGTTTTCTTTTTGTTGACAATCAGGCGAAATGAATTTAACGTGTATTGAACGGAGCCTCTCTGGCATCCATCTTGTCAATTTTCTGGGGGGCCGTCAGGCTGAGTTTAAGAGCTGTAAACTGGTAGACGATAAGTTAATCCTTTTATCCGCATCCTTGCCGCAGGCCGACCAAAATAAACGCTGAGATGGGAGTTTGGGATGAATCTGGTGAACGAAGCTGTGACAGCACAGACGGAGAGAAAATGAAGATGTGAACCGTGCTTTTATTTGACTGGGAGGTGGAAACGTGAAAACATTTCTGCCTAATAGATCTAATACAGTCAGCTTCTCGACTTACACGTACAGCGTCGTGTTGGATAAAAGATTGAAGCTGGAGGTTACAGCCGCCGGTCTAAAAATGAGCACTGACTAAACGCTTTGAGCAGAGAGTGACTCGATGTCACACTGTTCTCCTCAAACAAGCCAAAAGAAATCAAAGAAAACACTTCAAGCTGGATTTCACGATGACAGTCGAGCTTCTCTCCAGCCCTCACCACGAGAAAGTCGAGGCTCAGCCTCTGCGTGCAGGACAAACTCATGAACTCAGTTCAGGATTTTCTATCGCTCAGTTTCCACTGATGCAGGCGGCCTAAAACACACCTGTGAGTGAGCAGGTGTGACAGGCGTCCATTCATCGTGTCGGTACAGTCGACTCTCACCTGAGCAGCAGCAGAGCGGCTGAATAAATCACCGTGGCGTCTCCGGGCACTCGGGAGCTAAAAACAGGACAGCAGAGACGAGAGGGAGGCCGGCTCGCTCGTCCCCGTGGACCATCGAGAAGCATCTGAAATATCTCTGCTGCAGCGCTGCTGGGCCGACTCACCAACAAGGACCCAAAGTTTTTACTGCTGCGCCAACAAATGACTCAGAACACAGAAAAATGAGTTATCTGACGGTTTGTTTGTTAAACTCTGTCCTCACAACATGATTTCTGCAGTCCAGGTGAAAATGTTTTCACATCTACTCTCTCATTTACTGCTCCTAAAGACAGCAATGACACCATGTAGCGTCTTTTAAAATGATCTACAAACATCTAAACGTCTTGTCGATGTGCAAGTGCCGAGTGTGAGAAGACATTCAGGGTCACAGTTGGTGGATCATGAACAAATAAGCTGCTGGTGTAGACAGCCACATCAAAGGTGGAGTCTGCACAGACCAAACTAACTACACTACTACAACTACAAATGAATCAGTCGATATAAACCGAAACATGCTAAATAAAGTCCTGACCTTTGTGCTGTAGATAGTTTAAGTTGTCGTCAACAACCAGAACCAGAAATATACATCACTACATTGATGTCTATGATTTTATTTTGGCGGGTTTCCACCCAGTCAGGTTGTGTTGTGAGGGAGATCCTGACCCAGCGTGCAGAGTTCACCATCACATCATCTCCATCAGTGAACAGAGGCACTGACCCGGCTCTCTCTGCCCAGACAGAGGCTGTTTACTGGGGGAGAGTTTAATGAAGAGTCGGGCTGAGCGGGTCGACGTGACTTTAACTCATAAACTGAACTGATGTTTGTCCAGATACAGGAAATATCTGACTTGTGACTGTCAGTGACTCTGGGCGGTTATCAATGATGGGTGACGTTATTCAGTGCAGAGCGAAGTCAGTGAATAATACTAAGTTACTCACCAGCCAGCAAAATACTTAAACTCACAGTGAAAACAAGCTTTTCCAGGTTTGACCCGTTTAATATTAAAGTCAGAACTTGGACTTGACATTGTTCAGCCGCCACATTTTGACACAGTCAGACTGATGATGTTATTTCTCGCTAATAACTCACAAATGTTTCCCTGTTTAATTACCGCTGCACGCCGGGAGCCACGCAGATTGATGCTCTTGGCCTAAAAACAGTATTGTTAGCTGATGACCAATGTGTGGTAGTATATATAGAGACGGGTGGGGGTGTTAGTGTTAGGGGGTTGTCATTAATATCTCCCCAGGCTCGGGCCCCTCAGACCCGGAGCGGAGCAGCAGCAGGAGCTCCAGTACATCTTTATCTTCCACGACCGAGCCGCAGCTCGCCAGGCCAGGTGAGAATCCATCATGGCTATTATTACCTGAGGCTCCGCACTGCATCCATCACACACACACACACACACACACACACACACACACACACACACACACACACGCCTTCCTACATTACCACCAGTGGACTCTAATTTTACACAAACCAAGTGTGGACCTCTGTTTCTGGTCCACACTTATCTTTGAAAGTCCTCTTGTAAAATATGGCCGGAATTGACTGTTAATTATTTATTGTAGAAAGAAAAATAGAAATAATAATGAATAATAAATAAATGTTACGTTCTCCCAAGAAAGGTTGAATACCTGCAGCAGCTGCATGAAGAAGAGCCACCTCTGTTAGCCGTGCAGCTAGTCTTACTACACAAACCTGATGCATGGCACAGAAAATGAGTTACCCATGAATGTATGCCAAACGTAGAGAAATCAAGTAGGTCAACCAAGCTTGAGCTCTGAGAATATCCTCTACAGCTGTTTTTTACTTATTTAAAACACAATGATTAGAACCGAGCTGAATTCATTTCTTTACATTTAAGATCAAAACTCAAAATGAAACCTCTGACACACGTGAAGCAGCGACGCAGAGGCGCGTTGACTCTTGACTCTACAAATATTTCCCGGGAAATCATAAATGCAAGTTTGCAAAACAACACGCAACACGCAGTAATAAATTTATATACGACGAGTGGCCACTTCATTAGGTACACTTGTACAATCCAGTGCAGCTTTTATACACTCAAATACATTTTTACAGTTACATAGATAATTTCCATGAATTACATGGTTTTGATATAAATTAAAAACATTTATAATAAGATTTTAGGTACTAATCAACCGTCAAATGATTACATGCATTTTTACACAAGTTAGGCTTTGATTAATATTAACTGCATAAACCTGTGCTTGATACTAGCACTGCGTTTTATTATACTACTACATAAATACTTGCTTCACATTAAGTTTTATACATATTTTATATTAAAAACTATGTAAATCAATGAAGTGCATAAGTCCTGCAGTGTATTCGTAAATTAATAGTTCAGTTTTTGTTGACACTGTCAGAGAAGTATTAATTTAACTGTTGTGTTTACTACTGAGTGGCGTTAAACTGGACTGCATATATTGAGCAACATTTAGATACATGAGTGAGAGGTCCCATAATATGAGGAAACATTTCCTGTACTGCGACAGCACGCACTATGACCTCCCATAAAATAAACGCTGGTGACCTATAAATATAGAAATATTTTTATTTATATTTATTTATTTATATTTATTATCTAGAATTCAATTCGTGTCAAAACTTTATTTCTGCTACATGTGTAATTTCTTTAAAATGTTTTGGAGTTTCATCCTGTGCTTTACATCTAATTTGTTCTGAATAACTTAACTTGGACAGTTTGAAGTTGTTTAAGGATCTTGAGAGTTCATTTTAAACTCATTTATTAGTTAATGATCAGATATTTCTTTCTCGAATCAGGACTGTTCACCGTGCTGCTGGGATCTGTCTTTAATCTAAAGGACTCATCAGTTCTGCACTTTTGTTCTTTTGTTCATCTAAATCATCATTTCAAACTAAAACGCTGCGTGTGGTAACATTCTGTTTTCATTACTCAAAACAATTCAAGGTGAGTAGAGGTGAGTCCTGCCTGCAGCAAGGCATGATGGGAGAGAGATACGTCCAGGCCTTCAGTGATCGGCATGCCCGACCATCAAACACACACACACACACACACACACACACACACACACACACTGCTGTCTTTTCTTACCTCGGGTGTCAATTTTTTCTCTCTGAACTCTGGGTGACTCATATTTTCTGTGTTAGCCTCCATCATAATGAGTTCACCTCTCCATCAACCTGAGGCAAGTGTGTGTGTGTGTGTGTGTGTGTGTGTGTGTGTGTGTGTGTGTCAAGCAGAGGGGAACGTTTCTTAAACTCAGTCGAGGTTAAGTGCAGACAGTCGCCTGAGCCAATCAGATCGCTGTTTGATGGGGAGGACATTTATCAGAGATGTCGTAACCTGCTGACTAAGCGCTTACTTTTTTTTTTTTTTTAAACTTCAGACGTGTTTCTGTTTCTTGTCACGTTAGCAGATAATTCAAGAGAGAATATTAGTGTGTCAGGAGGACACACTATACTACACACAGTGTAACTGAAACTAAAAACAGTGTATGTTTTTCAAACTGTTCATATCCAGCTACAGATAGGCATAGTGTAGCTCCCTCTACTGGCTGAAACCCGGCTACTGCAATTGATTTTTGTTATTGGCTGATCTGGAGGCAGGTGACATATATGTTAGCTTTAGTTAGCAAACTAACCCTGACTCTCCATCCCTTCATATTAAAACAATGTGTCCAACCCTCAACTATCAAAACTGAATACTGTTCTTCAGGGTTTGGGCTAAGCCCCTTATCTCCAGTGAAGGGCTGTCTTAGTGCTTCAGCGTACCAACACATTTTGGACAATGATGAACTTGAAACGAGATTGCGAGCCAGGCCTGCTCGTCCAGCATCAGTGCCTGACCTCATAAATGCTCTACAGAATGAACGGGCACAACTTCCTGCAGAAACACTCCAACATCTTTTGGAAAGCCTCCCAAGAAGAGTGGAAGCTGTTATGGCTGCAAAAGGGACCAATTCTATATTTAAGTATTTGAAGTTGCTGTCCGAATATTTTCGTCCATATAGTGCTGTTTCTGGGGTGGACATGAAGAGTCTGATGGCAGCTACTCAAAGCTGATGAGCTCTGTTAGCTCTGACTACGAGCATCTGTATTCCTGCTGCACTGAGCGGTGGTCAGCCTGTCGCTCTGATTGGATACCTGTTCCTTTAAGGATCATAACTTTGAATGTATAAATCTAAATAAAACTGATGAGTCTTGAGGTCGTTGCTGGTGTCAGTCATTGCTTTGGTCTTTTGTCCATTTTCAGTGGCCTGCCTGCCTCAAAGTTCTTTGCTCACTTCTTCAGGCTTGTTTATCTGCCAGTTCACATTCCTCTGAGCTGAAGTTGTGCAACAGTTAAACATAAGTCTGAGTTTGTAATATTAAACATATGAGCAGCTTGCAGCTGTGGCCAGTGATGGTGGAAGTGCAGGCAGCAGGAGATCCCAAACAGTCTGATTAACTCCTGCAATGTTTCGGCCCCTGCAGGAAACACGACCAGCTAATGAACGAACACGCTGTTTGTTCTGCCTCCGTAGGGGGTAGATGACGGAGACAGCAGGGCTTTGACAAACACAAGATGAGGCAAGTGTAAGTGGAGGACTCCGGTTATTCAACTGACGGGTTAAACACAAAGACTAAGAACAGAAAGAGCAAAAGCAAACACCAACTTTGCACTTAAAAAACACTTGAAATGAGAAATGAGAGGTTACAAAATACTAACAAGTAATGAGGCCAGATCTCGTGCATTAGCAGAGCGTCTCTGAAGAACGATGACAGTATAATACACCCTCTCATGTAATATTGCCATTATACAACAGTTACCAACTACATTAAACACACAATCAAAATGTATTCAGACTGTGGTGCAATTCACTCTCAAAATAATCATTTCTCTGCTCATGTTATCTCCGTTTCCATGGGAACATGTGGTCTGACTAATAACTAGAAAACAGTCACATCAGTAGAATCCTATATGTGATGAAAGCCACTACTCACTGCTCCAGCAAAGAGCAGCAACAGCAAAAAAACAGAATAAATACCACACATATAAAGACTAAACTAAATAAATACCACACATATAAATACAAACTGAATAAATACCACACATATAAAGACTAATCTAAAAAAATACCACACATATAAAGACTAAACTGAATAAATACCACACATATAAAGACTAATCTAAAAAAATACCACACATATAAAGACTAAACTAAATAAATACCACACATATAAATACAAACTGAATAAATACCACACATATAAAGACTAATCTAAAAAAATACCACACATATAAAGACTAAACTGAATAAATACCACACATATAAAGACTAATCTAAATAAATACCACACATATAAAGACTAAACTAAATAAATACCACACATATAAATACAAACTGAATAAATACCACACATATAAAGACTAATCTAAAAAAATACCACACATATAAAGACTAAACTGAATAAATACCACACATATAAAGACTAATCTAAAAAAATACCACACATATAAAGACTAAACTAAATAAATACCACACATATAAATACAAACTGAATAAATACCACACATATAAAGACTAATCTAAAAAAATACCACACATATAAAGACTAAACTAAATAAATACCACACATATAAACACAAACTGAATAAATACCACAAATATAAACACAAACTGAATAAATACCACACATATAACCACTAAACTAAATAAATACCACACATATAAACACAAACTAAATAAATGCCACACATATAAACACAAACTGAATAAATACCACACATATAACCACTAAACTAAATAAATACCACACGTATAAACACAAACAGAATAAATACCACACATGTAAACACTAAACTAAATAAATACCACACATATAAACATTAAACTGAATAAATACCACACATATAAACACAACCTAAATAAATGCCACACATATAAACACTAAATGAATAAATACCACACATATAAACACAAACTGAATAAATACCACACATATAACCACTAAACTAAATAAATGCCACACATATAAACACAAACTGAATAAATACCACACACATAAACACAAACTAAATAAATGCCACACACATAAACACAAACAGAATAAATACCACACATATAAAAAGATACTGGAGTATAGGCAACATATAGCACAGAGATAATGTGATTTTAAATATAACTTTTTTAAATATTGTGATTAATTACATAATTTCTGTTGAGTGATTCAGCACACATACAGAAACTGCGCGCGCGCACACACACACACACACACACACACACACACACACACACACCAATAAAGCCATGCAAACAGTGCCTTCTGGCAGCAGTAAACACACGTTTTGAATCTCAGCAACACAGAATCCACGACAAATTAACTCTCAATAGTCTTTTAAAAAAAGATTAAACCTAAACCTGTTATCCATCAAACCAACAGTTGCCTCCAGTCATCTAAACTGTGATCTCCTCTGCCCTCCATCACTCTCTTATTTTTCTAATCCCTGAAGTTTCTGCGGCTTGCTGCCCAACTGTCACAAACACTCTTTGTTAGAGCGGCAGCAAATTGCTTTAATAAGGCCTTTTTCCCCCCAAGGATAACGTGTTTGTGTTGCGTGTTTCAGTCTGAATGTGAGATCATTGTTTCCTGCTGTGAAACTGGAAACAGATCTCAGTTTAAACTGCTGAGTTTGTCGGCGACACTGACCTCAGTGCAGCATGTTGACCTGCAGTAGTTACCACACTGTGAGGTAACACTGCTTTCAGAGTGAGCTGGTGAGGTTGTTTTCAACAGTGACACACATGAGGTCAAGAGGTTTCCCTTCCTGCATGTGACTCTGAGGGAGATATTAGATTTCTCTGAGGCGACTTCAGAGAAAGCAACAGTTCCTCACACCCATCGTCTGCTTGTGCTCACACATTGTAGTTTACAAGTCTCACTGAAGTGTTGGGAGACGTTTTTCACCCAGCTAACGTAATCCCAACAAAGACTGCCAATAAATTCACACATTTTGTTTTCAAAGTTTCACTAACTGTTCAGAAAGCTGATATACACATTTTCCTTATTAAACAGAACAATGCAACCATACATCTTCTGAATGCACGTCTGCATCTTATCAAACTAAGACTAGCCTAAAGCACCATGTGTAACTTTGCTACAGCTAATCCAAAAAATGGGCAAGCGTGGTTGGACCTGAGCCGGGCTGAATGATGCCTGGTTGCTCAAACAAACTATCTGTGACGTCCTCCACCTGTCAATCAAAGCGTCCCCGCTCTTAACCCTGCATAACTTTAAGCCTTAATATAATGTGAACAGGTGAGTTGTATATAAATTCACCCTCAGTACAGTTGTCATGAACGGGGAAATTAGCTACAGAGACCAAAACTGTTTTTTGTACCAGGCTGTAAACATGTTTATTTCTGCTGTGAAGTTGGACATTTGGACATGGGGACTTATGGAGACTGACTCAGACTGAAGTGTTACACTGGTATTTTCTACATTAATACACAATTAATATTCTCTAGAGGCCGCAGCATGACTTCACCTCAGCTGGATGTTAACCTTCTGCTCAGTGCACTGGTAGAAAAACAGATCTGTCTCCAGTTTAACAAGCCGTCCCCATTTTACTGGTTTCCAAACTGTGTCCCCACACATGTGATTGTTCAGAAACACACACGCACACACACACACACACACACACACACACACACACCTTCAGGTTCAGACTGACTTCATCCATCAGGAGTCTCAGGGATGAAAAATCAATGTGTGAAGGACGAAGAAGAAAAGAATCTTCGAGCAGAGCAAACAGACCTGCAGCCTCATCTGTTATAACGACGCTCAGGTGTACACAGTGAACCTGAACGCATCTCAGTTGACAGGACACACTGAAGTGAGATTATTTCATCATATCAGATTATCAGTAATACACCACAGCTGTGTGCACTACGTTCATGAAGCCAACTGATGAAGTTTAATCTTGTGTTTTGTTGGCATGCACCAAACTTGAACATACATCTTCCTGCGCTGGAGCTCCCATCAACAAACTGTTGTAATGAAATCAAGACAAAGGGCAGTGAAGATACATATCGTGTCGTGGGTTGGGTTTGAATCTTGTTGCATGATGTTCTCCCTTTAAGGGATGAACACGAACAGCCTCATAATCATTGTTTCATTCAGAGTTTAAAGAGTTTAAAGACAAAATAATGAAGCATGAGTCACTTTCCTACAAACAGTGACACCATGTTATTTTATTATGTAACTTTCCGACCACAAAGTAACAGATTTTAAACTGTTGGTTCATGAAGCTCTGACTCATTTTTTTCTGATTTGTTGCTCCGTTCTGAGGTGTTCTCTGATGGTCTGGGATCAGGTCTGCTTACTGTCCCCACACCCAAAAACCTGAGGCAGCTTTCAGTCTTTACGCTCCTGACATCAACATAGATAGATACTTTATTTATCCTGAAGGAAATTCAAAAAAATGATCGACTCCCTCGCCACTACCAGGGTAGAGAGAAACTTAGGAGTCATGATCGATGACCAGCTCACATCTTCTCGGTTGCCCTTTCAGATGACCCAGAACGTGGCGGCTCGCCTGCTCTTCAACACGTCACCTCGCTGCTGATGGAGCTCCTCAGTCGACCTGCAGCAGCCACGTTAAACTCAGATCTCTAATGCTGACTACAAAGCAGTCTTTTTTTGGTTTATTAATTCCGTCTTGTCTTAGTCAGGGGGAAAAGGCTCGTTGACCAACATATTTCGTCTCGTCTGATGAAATTAACACTGCGTGGAACGTCCTACCAGCTCCTACAGATCAGGGGCGTCCCTCTCTACCTTCACAGACCTCCTGAAGACCTCCAGCTCTGCAGAGAGGACCTCCTCTACAACACTACCAACACCTGGATGTGACACATCTGTCCTCTACATCTGGACCTTGGCTTTATGGGAGTTATTGCTGCACTAACACGTCCCCTTTTTTATAAGCTGCTTTGGATAAAAGCATCAGCTAAATGAATAAATGTAAATATAATGCTCCTCATGTCTGCAGGTCTGCTCCAACTCTCTGTTCATTTCAAGTATTCTGCATGCTGAATACTTTTCTCATTCCTGCACAGAACTGTACAGCTCGTCGCGTTTCCAAACAGTTTAACTTCTCGTACTTCGTTTACTGGTTATGCACCAAGACACCGAGACAGATTCTTTGTATGTGGAAAAGTACGTACTGCTAAACCTGAGTCTGATTTCTCCTGTTTACATTTGATCAATTTTTACCTTTTAAATCTGATTAAATGTTTAATCGTTAAACGTTCTGACGCACCTGATGATGTCAATGTTCGAACACTGAACCGAAGGATAAAATCGTTTGTGTTCCTGACTCACAGAGTGAAGCTGCCTGCAGAGTATATCTGTACAGGGAGTCCTGATAATATTTGTTGTCTACTTTACAAACAGCTCTGAGGGTTCATGTTACATCAAGGTTTCATCAGCCACATATCACAGACCTGCAGTACAAAGCTCCATCAAGGAGCCTGAACACATCATCTGCTTCTGCAGCACCCGACTGTCAAAGAAAAATCAAAGGCCAACACATTTCTGTTCAGCAGCAGCCAAAAAAAGAAAAAATGAAACACAGCCCAACAACAAAAACATAAAATAATATATAAACCCCAGTCAGACAAATCAAACAGCTAAATCCCATTAGAAGAATCAGAAAATGTCCGCGTTCGAGCCAAGATGACGCAAGATGGCGAGGCTGAAAATCCAAAGTCAGGAGCAAACAGAAATCTGCTTCAACGTTCAGAAACTGATCTGTGATTTCTGAAGAATAAAACATGAAACTGTGCAATTCTCAATCCTCATAAGAAGGGCTGCAACGATTCCTGGAGTACCACGATTACAAAAACTGATCGAGGAGTTTCCTCTGCCTTGAACCCTCGTTTAATTTAAAGTTCACGTTTTGCACGGATTCTTTTCAGTGTGACACGCGCGGTGACGTTACAGACGGAAGCTTCAGGTGAAAACAGCAAACGCAGCAAAGCGAAAGTAAAAAGAATAATTATTTTATACGATTACTCGATTAATCGATACAATATTCAACAGAATACTCGACTGTTCAACTGTAATATGCAGCAGCCTGAAGCAGATAAGATGACCGAGAGTCTGAAATGTTGCCTGAGTGATAATGTTTGTACCACAGGAGGTTTGGACCACCGGGAAGAAGAAGAAGAAGAAGAAGAAGAGGAGGTAACCAGGCTCAGCAGCTTCTACGGACATGATGGCAGAGGAGAAGAGAGTGAAGAGGACGCTGACGGAGGAAGCTAAGAAGAGAAAAGGAGAGAGTGAGCGAGCAAGAAGCCGCCGGACAAGAGTAAATGTGGGACTGACTTTTAGTGGTTGGTGAGAGCTTGGTGAAATAAAAGGCTGACAGACAGACGCCGAGCAAAGTTTCTCACGTCATTATAATTTCTTACACAAACACTAAATAAACCATGAAACACTGACGCTCCGTGTTCGTCTTTTAAGACTCTTTGGTTTCTGGTTTTGTGACCTCGGTGTGTTTGTGGAGGAAGAGGTGATGGAGCGTCTCCTCCTCCATCTGCTCGCAGCAGACTGAGGTGATGAAGGGTGACGCCCCGCCCACCTCGCTGTCAGGAGGTGAGAGCCAGGACGGCGAATCAAACACACACCATCACACGTCTTCTCTTACACAACCAGCTGATCGGCACTCAGAGTGTGTGTGTGTGTGTGTGTGTGTGTGTGTGTGTGTGTGTGTGTGTGTGTGTGTGTGTGTGTGTGTGTGCTGGCTTCAACATTCGCCTGAGTGTGTCGACCTCTGTTTTCACTCCAAGTTTGCATGTTTAGTGACTTCACGTCTGAAGCTTTGAAGGACTCGAGCTGGATTCAGGACAAACATGAAAACACTGAGGATGAATTCCTCCAGCTAATAAGTGGAGAGCTGGTGATATAACCCTGCAGGTCGTTATGCAACAAGCTCTCCAAATTCAGGGTGAAATACGAGAAGAGTGTGTTCAAACACCACCTGGGCGTGTGTGTGTGTGTGTGTGTGTGTGTGTGTGTGTGTGTGTGTCATTAGAATAATACAAAAAATAACAACAGAGTGAAAAACTTGAATTTCCCCACAGGGATTAATAAAGTTCAGGAAAGGTCGTCAAAAGTGGAGGATGACACAGGAAGCATCAAGGAGAGATAAACTATCTAATGAGGATGTGAGGACAGAAAAGGTTTCTAGTTTTGGATCAAATGGTTTCCTATTTAGGGAGGAAGGAGGGTAACAGGAAAGAGAAAGAAAGAAGGAAGGGAGAGGTAGTAACAGTGAAATGGAATGCTTCCAAGCTTCAGAGTCCTACTTAATGGAACAGTAAGGCAGAAGGAAGAAAGAAAGACTGGGATTTAAAAAAGGAAAGAAGCAGCCCAGGTAGTTTCCAAGTTCCTAGTAGGGAACAAGGAGGAAGCTTCCTGTAAGAGGAGCAAGAGAGGAGGAAGGAAGACAAATGTTTCCTACTTAGGGAGCAAGGACAAGTTAAAAGCTTCCGAGTTAGGAAGCATGGAAGAATTTATTTAGGGAGGATGGAAGCAAGAAGGGTTCGAGGAAGGAAGATCATTCCTATATAGGAGGATATGAAAAATGAAGACTCTTAAGACTTTAGGACACAAGGAAGAAGGAAGTCTTAAGATCTTAAGGATGCTTCCAAGTTAGAGAACAGGAAGGTTTTTATTTAAAATATATGAGAGAGAATGTCGAAGGAAGGAAAGGAATAAAAAAGCCTGTTAGGGATCAGAGAAGGATCCTGTTTTCAACCACAGCAAGGAAAGAGAGGATGAATCCTAATGAAGACAGGAAGCTGTCAGATACACCTCCACCCTCCTCTCACCTCCTCATCCTTCTCCTCCTCCTCCACCTCCACCCTCCTCCTCCTCCACACTGTCCATGAATCATCAACCGATGGGAGAGAAATATTCCAGATCTATAAAAAAATTCAATTTCCAAAGTTAATTTACTCCTCCACGCAGGAGGCGAGCGGCCAATCTGAGTTTAATTTGTGACGGAGGAGAAGTGACGGAGGAGAGGTGACGGAGGAGAGGTGACGGAGGAGAGGTGACAGCGAGAATATTAACGACGAAGCACACAACTATTTTTTATAAAACATCTGCACATTTTATTTATTGAAGAAGCTGTTGACGTCTCCGTAAACCACCTCCACCTTCGTGCTCCACCTTCACCTTCACCTTTACCTCCACCTTCATGCTCCCATGCTCCACGCTCCACCTCCACCTTCGTGCTCCACCTCCACCTTCACCTTTACCTCCACCTTCATGCTCCACGCTCCACCTTCGTGCTCCACCTCCACCTTCACCTTCACCTTTACCTCCACCTTCATGCTCCATGCTCCACCTCCACCTTCATGCTCCACTTCCACGCTCCACCGAGTCTTTCTGACATGTGACCAAAGACTTCTGATTACAGCTACCATTAATAAATGACATTGTGTGTGTGTGTATGTGTGAGTGTGTGTGTGTGTGAGTCACTCTGGTTTCCAACGGTCCATGAATGCATCGATCATTCATTAACTTTAAGCATCCTCCTTGTTCTCTACCTAGGAGACGTTTCTCTTTCCTGGCTTGTTTTCATGGAGCTTCCTGCTTCCTTCATTCTTGTTTTTCCTTGCCTCCTAACATAGATGTTTCCTTCTTCCTTGCTGCCTGTAGAGGAAGCTTCCAACCACACTTCCCACATTAGGAAGTTTTCCTTTTCCATGCTTGGTGGCTACGATGCTTGTGTCTTTGCTGACTTCTTAAAGTAGGAGGCTTCCTCCTTCCTTGCCCCAAAACTAGAACACATCTGTCCATCCAATCACCAGTTTGGAAGTAAGCAGGAAACAGAAATATGGAGAGTCTCAGGAACTGACACTTGTGTGATCTAATGTCAGCTTCTCTAAGTTTGTCTGTTTCTCTTCAGAACAGTCAAACGACGCCTTTAAGATTCTTATTCAGCGACACAAACTCGTTATGAAGTTTATTCCACAGTAAATACAGAAGATCCGTAAAGTTCTGTCACCCGAGGACGGAAGTTCCCCGCTGCCCTTTAAAGCGAGGCGCCATCGGTGCTTTTCTCTCTGTGCCATCAATCATCCTGTAAGTCTGCATGTCGGGTTTTCTCCCCAAATATCTCGTCTGGGAAACAAAGATGTGAATCAATAACTGAGGAGCTGCTGAGCTCCTGAGGGCGAAACAGAGAGATGAAAAAAGAAAAAGTCAAACATCACTTTCACTCCAACTTTGGTTAACTTTGCTCAAAGTTACAGGAGACAAACCCGCCATCAGAAGCTGATCCATGTCGACGCGTTTCACAGCCAAAAAAGACACGATGACCTCCTTCAGAGAAATTATTATACACAGACAACACACACCTGTGTGTGTGTGTGTGTGTGTGTGTGTGTGTGTGTGTGTCAGGTCAGTCTAAGAATACCAGCTCGGTGTAAAAGATGAGAGAAACTTCCTCATCGATCACCAGCTGCTCTAATATTGTCCCACTTTCAGAGAATAAGATGGCCGCCGCCGCCCTCCTTCATGGAGATCTGTGAGAGGTGAGCGGAGATCAAGGTGAGCCGATCTACACCTGAGCAAAGTCACCGCCGAGAACTCGACGGACGCTTCAGGACTTTAGGAAGTTCAGACCGAGTGTTCTGATTGGACAAGTGTCGTTCCAGGCGCTGTCCCTTTAAGAAATATGACATTTGAACAATTCATTACGTGTCTGTCCCTTTAAGAAATATGACATTTGAACAATTCATTACGTGTCCGCAACAACAGAATATCAGAAAATCAGAATATTCCACAAAGATGAACTGAGTTCACTTCAGCACGAGGAAGAGACGGGATCACAGCTGAGGTTCTCTGTGGACCAGACTGCTTCAGTAAAACATCTGTTAAAAGATTCTTTGAGGAATTTAAATCTAATTATTACGTTAAAAAAAGAAAGAATCCTAAAAATATCTATTTCCTTCCTTCAGTTAAGGAGAATGTGTTACGCCGAAACTACACCAGGCCCGTCTCCATCACGTCTGTTCTCCACGTGACGTCAAACTCCACCAGACTTTGTTAACTTGCTCAGATTTCTAAATATGTGAATACGCTGCGTAATAAATTGTTACGAAGTCAGCACGGGGGGTTTACGTAGCTCCTTTAAAAGAAAAACACAAAGTGCCAAAAACAAAACTAGTCACTAGGAGGGGGAACATCGAACCACAGAAGAACCACAGAGGAACCACAGAAGAACCACAGAAGAACCACAGAAGAACCAAAGATGAACAACAGAGGAACCACAGAAGAACCACAGAGGAACCACAGAAGAACCACAGAAGAACCACAGAGGAACAACAGAAGAACCATAGAAGAATAACAGAGGAACCACAGAAGAACCACAGAAGAACAACAGAAGAACAACAGAAGAACCACAGAAGAACAACAGAAGAACCATAGAAGAACAACAGAGGAACAACAGAAGAACCATAGAAGAACCATAGAAGAACAACAGAGGAACCACAGAAGAACCACAGAAGAACCACAGAGGAACCACAGAGGAACCACAGAAGAACAACAGAGGAACAACAGAAGAACCATAGAAGAACAACAGAGGAACCACAGAAGAACCACAGAAGAACCACAGAGGAACCACAGAAGAACCACAGAAGAACAACAGAAGAACAACAGAAGAACCACAGAAGAACAACAGAAGAACCACAGAAGAACAACAGAAGAACCACAGAAGAACAACAGAAGAACCACAGAAGAACAACAGAAGAACCACAGAAGAACAACAGAAGAACCACAGAAGAACAACAGAAGAACCACAGAAGAACAACAGAAGAACCACAGAAGAACAACAGAAGAACCACAGAAGAACAACAGAAGAACCACAGAAGAACAACAGAAGAACCACAGAAGAACAACAGAAGAACCACAGAAGAACAACAGAAGAACCACATAAGAACAACAGAAGAACCACAGAAGAACAACAGAAGAACCACAGAAGAACAACAGAAGAACAACAGAAGAACAACAGAAGAACCACAGAAGAACAACAGAAGAACCACAGAAGAACAACAGAAGAACCATAGAAGAACAACAGAGGAACCACAGAGGAACCACAGAAGAACCACATAAGAACAACAGAAGAACCACAGAAGAACAACAGAAGAACCATAGAAGAACAACAGAGGAACCACAGAAGAACCACAGAGGAACCACAGAAGAACAACAGAAGAACAACAGAAGAACAACAGAAGCACCACAGAAGAACAACAGAAGAACCATAGAAGAACAACAGAGGAACCACAGAGGAACCACAGAAGAACCACATAAGAACAACAGAAGACCCACAGAAGAACAACAGAAGAACCATAGAAGAACAACAGAGGAACCACAGAGGAACCACAGAAGAACCACAGAAGAACAACAGAAGAACCACAGAAGAACAACAGAAGAACCATAGAGGAACCACAGAAGAACAACAGAAGAACCACAGAGGAACCACAGAGGAACTTGAGGATCCAAACTATAAACTGAACTCGGCTGTAGAAACATCATCAGAGTCAGCAACAAGGTTTCTGCTTCTGTTTCTGCAGTTCTTTTAAGAACCTCTAAGGCCTTTTCAAGGATTTTCAAGACTTTTCAATGCCTGTAGATGCACGAACAAATGCAGACAAACTCAAATATGCAAACTTGGAAGAACAAACCAATGAATTACCCATCCATCCATCCATCCATGCATCCATCCACCCATCCATCCATCCATGCATCCATCCAAGCATCCATCTATCCATCCATGCATCCATCCATCCATCCATCCATGCATCCATCCATCCATCTATCCATCCATCCATCCATCCATCATCCATCCATCCATACATCCACCCATCCATCCATCCATGCATCCATCCAAGCATCCATCTATCCATCCATGCATCCATGCATCCATCCATCCATGCATCCATCCATCCATCTATCCATCCATCCATCCATCCATCATCCATCCATCCATACATCCACCCATCCATCCATCCATGCATCCATCCAAGCATCCATCTATCCATCCATGCATCCATCCATCCATCCATCCATGCATCCATCCATCCATCTATCCATCCATCCATCCATCCATCATCCATCCATCCATACATCCACCCATCCATCCATCCATGCATCCATCCAAGCATCCATCTATCCATCCATGCATCCATGCATCCATCCATCCATGCATCCATCCATCCATCTATCCATCATCCATCCATCCATGCACTCCATCCATCCATCTATCCATCCATCCATCCATCCATCCATCCATCCATGCATCCATCCATCCATCTATCCATCCATCCATCCATCCATCATCCATCCATCCATACATCCACCCATCCATCCATCCATGCATCCATCCATGCATCCATCCATCCATCATCCATCATCCATCCATGCACTCCACAGTATGTTCTCATACTCTCTCACTTCTTCTCTTCCTCTCTCAGCGGGAGTCTGTGATTGGTTGAAGCCGGTGGCTGCTGGGCTCCTGATTGGCTGAGACACAGCAGAGTCAGATCAAAGGGCTGAGTGCTGTTTTGTCCTGAAGCTCAGAGGAGGCAGGACGATGTTCAGTCCATCGTCTCAGCGGGACTCGGAACACTTTGCAGAAACAGGCAAAGTGCTGCAACGTGCAGATCTGTCTGTTTTCAGATTTTAACTGCAGGACTTGTTCAAAACAATGTTTTTTAAAAAGGTATTTACAATCTTCAAAAACCAAAAAAAAACCCCACAAAATTCTTCAAAAAGACCTTCAAGACTTTTGAGAAACCTTGAAGAGTTTCCTCGCACCTGTCAAGAGGCTTTAAAACCCCAACAGAACCCACCAAACCACTTCAATCCTCTTCAGAACCCTTTAAACCTCACACACCTTTATGAATTTAACAATGAAACACTTCAGACTTCAGAAACTTCTCGTTCCTTCTCAGTCGTCTTTGTAACGTGTCAACGCTCAGAAGAGGCAACAGGAGCTACAAGGGTTATGCCAGGGGCCGCCGAGGGCAGCTTGGAAGTAAGAGGGTAAGTCAGTGAGTGCTGTTCAGAAGAGTGGAGCCTACGTCGCCTGTAGAAAAGTGAGTCCAGATCCCCGAATATGGAGTGTCCAGAGAGCCCCGGAGAGAGTTTTCTGGTCTTTGTGAAGGACGCTGCGCCCTGGAAGGGTTCGACCCAGGAGAGAGGCCCGTGCTCTGGAAGGCGTCCTGGCTCTGGAGGCATCCAGTGAGCTCTCACCAGGCCATACCCGAGAGAAGTTTGCCCGTGATAGGCAGGTTCATGCAGTCACCTGGCCTGTATTTTTTTGGAAAGGGCGGTCTCCATCGATAACTGGTGGTTCTGTGTAACAAAGCATCTGGAGCAGTCAGGTTAGTCACGAGCTGAGGCCTTAAAAGAGCAACAGCTTGTTTGGAGCTGCAGACTGACACCAGATCAGATCCGGCTGACAGGAAACACCTGCTTTGATCTGAGCGGAGCGGTTTGGTTTTGCATTTCAAAGAGCTGCTGCTGTCAGTGTTTGGAAGTCTGCACAGTCCAGCACGAGACGAGGAGACGCTGAGGCGGCTTCAGTTTGTCTGTTAACACATTTACAGTCCGACACTGTCCTGCTGCATCTTTAAAACTAGTGAATTTAAAATGCCATCATGTCCATAAAAGCTTCAACTTCAACTTCAACTTCTTCTTCTTCTTCCAAACCTCCTGTGGTACAAACTCTAACACTCCCCCGGTTCTCTGAGCTCAACAAACTGACAAACTGAGCTAACATGAGCTAACAGCAGCTACAGTTGGCAGCAGTTTACTTCACTGTCCATCATAAACTCTGTAAATCTCTTAAAGAGTTGAGGCGAGTAAATTTCCGACTCCACCACCGGGTTTTAACCTGTCTTACCTGACGACATCACTATGACATCACCAAGGTTATATCCACTAACTGAGCCTAATGAGCCGCGACTTGAGGACAAATCACTGAAGCGTTTATATTAATTAGTGATGATGAAAATACGTGAGCGTGTTTCAGTGCAAGTCAGTTAAAGGGTTAAAAATGAGGAGAGCTGATCTCACCAGAGACGACTGTCTGTTTGATTTATACCACAGCGCACACCGTCAGAGAGAGTGAGAGCTGAGGGCAAGGTAACACACACACACACACACACACACACACACACACACACACTGCTCCCACCGGGTCCAGATCCTCCCTTCAGGCCAGTTTGTGAACACAGACGCTCCAGTGAAAGCTACACATCTTCAAACATTCTCAAAGATTCAGTCACATTTTCTTCAGACGAGAACAGAAGCTTGTAGATTTACTGAAGTCACGTGAAGAGAAGAAATGTTCGTTAAAGCCCCATCATGTGACCTCTCACTCATCGCACTCTGAAGCTGTGTTAGGATCCGGTGCTGTGTTGTAAACGCAGGTTTTTCCAGTCAGCTCGTCCAGTCTGGTTGCGACAGGAGTCCTCTGCAGCCCGACGTCTCGCTGCAGCCAATCAGACGCTCAGACAGGTCAAACCTCCACAGTCAGCCTGAAATGTCTCTAAACTCTGATACTTCTAAATCTGATGGTTTGAGAGAGAGAGAGAGAGAGAGAGACAGAGAGAGAGAGACCACACATCGACTAAACATCGAGACCAAACATCGACCAAACATCGACCACGCATCGACCAAACATCGACCACGCATCGACCAAACATCGACCACACATCGACCAAACATCGACCACACATCGACCAAACATCGAGACCAAACATCGACCACACATCGACCAAACATCGACCACACATCGACCACGCATCGACCAAACATCGACCACACATCGACCAAACATCGACCAAACATAGACCACACATCGACCAAACATCGACCAAACATCGACCAAACATAGACCACGCATCGACCAAACATCGACCAAACATCGACCACGCATCGACCAAACATCGACCAAACATCGACCACGCATTGACCACGCATCGACCAAACATAGACCAAACATCGACCACGCATCGACCACGCATCGACCACACATCGACCAAGCATCGACCACACATCGACCACGCATCGACCACGCATCGACCACGCATCGACCACGCATCGACCACACATCGACCAC